>NC_056726.1:403713110-404013110 GCF_019279795.1 Protopterus annectens | reverse complement strand
AGGTATGTCACTAGCCTTAAGCAGCATTCTTCCTTCACCCGGAATGATGCCTCAATACAAACAAAAAATGATTGACTTTAACAATTTGCTTTAGTTTCTGGTTTCATTCTAAGGGTATCCAGTAACTGCTGGCCTGGGAAGACATGATTGACAAATCACAATGCTTTGACAGAGATGGCCTGCATCTGTCTCCCTTGGGCTTCACTACTGATAAAGGCTCTTACCTTCTCCATAGTGCTTTTAAAGCAATGTCTTGAGGTCAAACTACCAACATGAGAGTCTCATCTAAATGCAATTTAAAGGTCATGCTGCTGAATGCTAGGAGTCTCAACATGAAACTGCACTCATTGCAAACATTCTTAACCCTGGAAAATGCTGACATTTGTGCAGTCATAGAAACCTTGTTCAACGCTGTGGAGAGCACCCCAGCCTTACCTGGTTACTCATCCTATCATATATATGGACCCCAAACTGTGGGCAGCAGAGCCATAGGAGGTGGTGTTTCAATATATATTAAACATTTACACACCTCTAGACTGGTCAAACAGTATGACACACAGGACATGCTCCAGGTTTAGTCAAAGGTTGACAAGATCCCTATTCAAATCATAGTTAGCTACAGGCCCCCAACATTGACTCAGGATGCCCACGCCACCTATCTGGACTTCCTCAAAGCTATTAAGATTCAACTCTATACCTTGATCCTGGGCGATTTTTAACTACCCAACCACTGATTGGATGAACTACTTGAGCCAGAACACAAATGTTCAAAGATTCTTTGACTTGTGCCTTGGACCAGCTGGTTGACACCCCTACAAGAGATGACAACATCTTGGATTGGTACTAACCAACATAAGAAACCACTGCAGTATCCCTGCAGTGTCATCATCCCCGGTAAGATCAGACCACAGAGTGGTCACCTTCATAGTCACCATCTCCCCTGACGCCCCCAGCTAAGGTTAAACAAAAAAACTTCTCCAAAGCTGATTGCAACCTCCTGAGGGAAGGTCTAAACAGCTTCACAGCCCCATCCTAACAGTAGGAACTGGCACTAATGTCTAAACCTACACCAAAGTACTATACAACCATTTATATAAATGGATGAATTCAGCAATACCTGACAGGACAAAATCCTCCACCTCAAGGAAGAGTAAACCTGTCAGTGGAAACTGGCTATAAATAAACTCTACAACAAAAGGAAGAAATTGCTATCCAGGACCAATAAGGAACAGGAGCAAAATTGGAAGCAATCTCTCTTTTGTCTAAACAGGCAAATAAGAGTATTAGTAAAGTCCTCCAAAGCTAACTTCGAGTCCAAATTAGCCACATCTACTAAAGATAATCATAAGGCCTTCTTCACATACATCTGCAATCTAAGGGGAAACACCCAAATCTGCTCAGAACTGATGGTCAAGGACACCATGTTCACAAATGCCATGGATATAGCCAACCTGCTGGCAGACTGGTTCAGTAAAAACTTCATCCCTCTGCCCCCCCCATCAGTAATCCAGGATATCCCTAGCACCTGCCCCCCACCCCTTATCTTTAGGGAACAAGTCATTACCACCTTGTCAAAGGCTAAAAACACAGCTTCCATGGGAACTGATAACATCCCAGGCTGCATCCTGCATCAACACAGGCAGGAACTCACAACACAATTAGGCACGTATTCAACCTAAGCCTGAGTACCTGTTCCATTCCAGCCAAGTGGAGGATGGCCACCATCATCCATCTGCAAAAAGGTGGAGCATCCACTGATCCAGGAAACTATAGACTCATCAGCCTAACTAACCTGATTTCCAAGACCATGGAATGCATTGTCATGGACCACATTAACAAGGACATTAGCAACCTCCAAACTCTTGATCCCAAACAGTTTGGTTTTGTCAGGGGGAGATCATGACTGCTAAATTTGGTAGACTTCTTTGAGTCAGTCACCAAAGCCATGGACAAGGGGAAGATGGTGCACGCTAACTACCTTGACCTGACTAAGACCTTTGATACCATTCCCTACTTGGACATAATAGATAAACTATCCCAGCTTGGTGTAAATCTGTATGTGACCAGATGGGTAGCTAACTGGCTCACTGATAGAACTCACTCAGTAAACATAGGGGAAGCTACCACAAGTAGTAGACCCTTAATGAGCGACGTACCCCAGGGATCAGTCTTGGGGACCCTGCTGTTTAGGATATACTTCTCTTAGGTGCATGCCAAAACCAGAGGTCTATGGCTGACCAAGTTTGCAGATGACTGCAAGTTGGGTGCTGTCATCAAATCCCCTAGTGATGCAGACATACTACAAGAGGGTCTCACGCAGTCAAGTGACAGAAACGTGGCCTCAAAGTAAATGCCAAAAAAATGCATCATCATCTCCTTTGGGGAGAGTGACGTCTCCAAAAATTATCACATTAATAACAATGTTCTAAGTATGCAGACAATTGTGAGTGACCTGGGCAACCAAGGTGAGAGCAATCTAATGTTTGACCACCATGTTTCCTCCATTGTACAGAGAGCTTTCTACGTGGCTCACCTCATTAGTAAGGGCATTTCTTCCAGAGGAAGGAAGTCATAACTTCCCTGTATTCCTCCCTTATCAGGCCCATCATAGAGTATAATGCCCCTTTCAGCATGTATCTCGCAAAGTACATGCAGCAGCTGGAGAGACCACAGAGGTTCCTGACCAGGAGAATCCAGGGCTTCAAAAGTCTATCATCTATGTCTGGCATACACAGCAAACTCTGCACCCACCTTGATGAAATTGCTGCATATCCACAAGTCAAACCCCACTTGCGTGATCCACATGCAAAACCTCAACTTGGTCTGCTACATCAATAGGACTTGCTAGTGGAACACATTTGTCTCCCAGAGACTCCCCCATCTGTGGAATAGACTCTCTCTCCATGTCAAGCATTATCACTCTTTAAGAGGAACCTGGATGACTGGATGGGAATTAGAAAATACACCCTTGGGATTCCACCTGTGTCCCTGCTGGACAGGGGCATTGGGTGCTGACTTGTGGGAACATGGGCTAATTTATTGGCTAGACTTATAAGGGCCTCAGGGCCAGTAGCCTAGTAACTTGCTATGATCCTATGATCTTATGATTACAAAAATAATACCCGGTATAAATACAATGCCCTATGCAGATCACCTCAAAGTCCTGTCATTATACTATATTTCCTACAGACTCCTGAGAGGCAATTTATACCTGGCATACAGGCCAGCCTTAGATTCTGCCCTGGTGAACCTATTGCATATCTGCAAAATGAACAGCATTAGAACTACTACATCCAGGGATTTAAACTTTGTTTGCAATTTAAATAGAACATGTTGGAGGGACAGGTATATATCTCAGGGAATTCCCATTATCTGGAACAGGTTTCCCATCCATGTGAAGCAGAGCCCTTCCCTAACCCTATTCAAGTGTAAGCTGTACCAGTGGATGCAAAATCAAAAATTCTTCTCTGGTCTGACACCTATGTGTCCGATGGACAGAGGCATTAGTTAAACTATACCCTAAGTAGCATACACCTCATAAAACAATCTGTAAGGCAAAATAGCACATGGGATACATTTGGGTTGCTTGGCTAGGTTTATAAAGGCCCGACTGGTTATTAGCCTGGTATATACCTATGAAACTGTGAACAGAAGCAAATGTACTGAATGATATTATAATTGACTTTATATATTTTTTATCTGTTTCTGTTAAGAACTGACATTATACTATCTGTGCTATAGTTTTCATGTTAGTTTGGATGGCTTTGCACTGTGGGACTCATGTTTGACCGCAAATGCAATACCAACTTTTAAAAGCCAGTATACACTAAAGAGAAATTGCGATTATGGATGAATGATCTGATCCTGCCCCCTAACACTTTGCGCCTGGAGCAGTTGACCTCTTCACCCAACCCAAGGTGAGGAGGGTGTAATTTCTACTGGAAATGATGCCAGTGGGTACAAAGGTCCCAGCATCCATTGCATGGCTACCTGAAGTCAATGATGCAGGTAGGACAGGAGGTTTGGAGGAGACCATGGCAGGCTGACACCCAGATGTTGAGGGTGCTTCTTGTGGTTGTGATGATGGTGGTGGTGGTGCTGCTGCTGCTACTGCAGTCACGTGTGCTGGTCCAACAGGACTTGTCTGAGAGTTAGGTGCAGGTCTTGACACTGCTGCATATAATGGTAACATAAATAGAGAGAGAAACAGAATAATAAACAAAATTAAAGGATATAATAGAAATGATAGTGACAAAGATGGTGAGAGAAGAGAAAAATAGAAAGAAAAAACAAAGCTGATATGAACTTGTGATATGAGCCAGTTGCATCTTATTCACATGACTGAGCAATAAACATATCTTGATTTGTCAAGGTTGTTAACAGAAACAAGTGAGAGGTGGATCTGAACCCAAGGCCATCATCATTTGCATTCTGAAAGGCATCTGCATTCTGAAAGGCAAAAAAATTAACACAATGTTACCGGGACAAACTAAGAAGAGCTTGTAGTCCAAGACATAGTAACAGGATGTCTGAGACAAATGTGCATATACAAAGACAAAATATTACTTAGACATACATTCCCCTCACAGGTTATAAACAAAGGAAACAAGTATGTTGGCAAAGACTGTCTATGACAGAAATGTCCACTCAGCAAAAAATGTTGCTTATACAGATCTCCTGCATCTAATGCTATGGTTAATATAATGAGACAGAAACCTCAGCTGAAAAATTTGCAGAACAAAGAAGGGAGGGGTGAAACCAGAGACACTATCACACTGTGGGAACACATTTTTAACATAAGCCACCAGTCTACATATACTATTTAACACCAACTTCCTGAAAACTAATGTTCCAAAACGATGAAAAAAAAATAAGTCCAAAAAAGTGAAAAATGCATTTTTAGTTTTATTTTGCCCCCTCACCACACCCACTGAACTTGTATACAGCAACTCCACAGTCACACCAACTTGATTAAGGAAGAAATCTTCATAAAGAATTGAATAATTGTTGGTGCACAATCACAAATCATACTAGCAATGACTTCCATTGGGAAACAGCATTCGATGTTATGCTGTTCTTCTTTTTTTTCCTGTGGGCCACTGACGCTTAAGTAATTTCACCTTGAGCATGTGTAGGACAGCCATGACAAGAGTGCATGAAGATGCACACCAATAAAATTCGGGTCTATATTATATCATCGAACGCTTAAAAAAATGAACGATTAATAATCAACTCCATGTAAGCGAAAGCTTACAATCTCGAAAGCTCAGAACAGCGATTTTTTTCCAAGGGAAAAAAATTGTTGTTCCAAAAAAAAAAAATAAAAAAAAAAATTTGAAAGAATACATAAAGTGTGTGTGTGTGTGTGTGGGGGGGGGGGTTGCCCCCCCACCCCCCTACTTAAATATTCCAACTCAGAGATTGCACTACAGTGCCGAAAATGGCAAATTAATGGAAGCGGCCAAGTGAATTCTTTCCTTGGGAAAGAATTTGCTTAAAAGCCGCTTCACTATTTTGCCTTTTCGTTGTTTTAAGTTTGACTAAGATGCATTCGATAGAATGCGTCTTCGGTCATCTAATAGGAACCCTAAAATTCAACAGCCATACTTTTACCCTTGAACTATGGAAGTTATTACATAAGTGGCAGTAATTTAAGAAAGGTAATACTGTACAAAACCAAATCTCTACTACTTTTAACATTAAAAGCTGTACATTCAGAAGTAAGTTCACTCATTAGCTGCTCAAATCTTTTCCTTTGCAACTGCCTATTCAATGCAATGGCTTCAGGGGCTATACAGAGAAAAAGAGCACTGTTTAATAGTTGTGAATGGCATGCAGTGGTAGGTTATAGATGTAGCTAACATAAGTTCTATTTACAATACACAGGAGATGACTGCTGTTTAACTTTATTCACCTCTCAGCCTATGAGTTCAGGATTGTGGCATCTTATGTCACTGTAATGGCGACAACACTGTTTCCCCATGTGTGGAATGCCAGTAGCATGGGTGATAACCAGGGATAAACTATTCCAGGCTTCAGTCTTATACTGAAGCCCTTGATAGCCATCTTGGCTGTAATCCTGATGAAGGAGGAGCAGGACGATTATTGTCAAACACACACACACACACACACACACACACACACACACACACACACACACACACACACACACACACACACACACACACACACACACACACACACACACACACACACACACACACACACACACACTCACATGCACACCATCTCTGAACTCTTAAAGGAACACTACCTTCTTTTCTTCCAGCCATGATGTCTTGCACCGAAGAATTACAGGGGAAAATGGCAAAAAATTGGCACCCAAAACAGGTCCCATTTCCACATGTGCCATCTGCTGCACAGCAACAGGCATTAACGGGCACCTCATTTGCGTGAAAGATAGCAGGCTAACATAATATAAGTATTACATTAATATTGTTTACAATGGAGCATTTAAGGTGTGAAGCATGGCAGTACTGTAACTCTATGTATTTTTTAAGAAAGCAGGCACTACAGTAACTCCATTTACAGACAGTTAGATGTAGAATTACAATTTGCCTCTTGGAGACATGGTCTGGAATGCATTTGTGCAATGCTGCATACAGGGACCCAGAGGGGTGTACAGTATCAAGGAAAATTTAGTGTGATACTTACCAGGTATTCTCATCATACAAATTAAGAGATTCAGAAACAGTAATGAATTAAGCCCTAATTAGTATAATCTTGCCCAGCCAGGTGAATCTGCAAGGCATAAGTGTGATGGTGGCAGGCATAGATCCTCATTGTGTTATGAAGAAGATGTATAGCAGCAATTTCTGAACCTGCATCAGCTGAAACTCACAGGAATTGTTAAGGCAAAATAAAGCTTTACTTGTACAAGGTAAGTCCTACTTTTTATAAGTGCATTTTTGTCCAGTATAGGTACTTTTAACTGTTATTGAACTTGCTGAAATAATATAAATAAGCTTGTCACATATAGCTGTTGCATATGATGTATGAGCAAGGGCGGACTAGTGATGTAAGGATTTTGCAGAGCCACTCAGGGAAAGACTGGTAATTTGACTGTTTTCCATACATACGCGGCAATGTCTAAGAACAAGGAAGTGGAAGCACACTGCAGACTCTGGACATACAAGACAAACTTCTTGGATAGGTACTACTTCAGATCCTCTATATATGCGGATGACAGCTCTTTAGCCTGCATGCAGCTGACCAGGCCTTCAGGGCTTTCAAGGACAATGCATGGGAATATTTAGTGGCAAATATTAATGTGGTTGGTGGCGACTACCATGGTTATGAGATAGTGCATTGCAGAGCCACTGATATTTATATACTACTGAAGCAAGGCAAAACATCTTGCATGGGAAGCTAGGTTAGTGGGTTGGGGACCATCAAATGAACCACCTCTCACAGAGTTTGAGGAGTTCCTGGCATCATTCATAGGAAGTGCCACCTCCATGAGGTCCCACAGAGTAGATCTGAATTAGTTAACAAGACAATCTAATGGAGATGCCCCAGGTATATAGATCCTTTCTTTGTAAGACTACCTGTAATTTCTCTGCACTCCTTAGTCACTGTGCAAAGTATTAAATCCATCTGATTTATGATATAAAGGAACACAAGAGATTTACCCTCTGTGTCCATTTGCAAAAGGTATGCAACTAAAATATTTAATGTTAATACCCGTAAACTTCAGTTTCATTTAAACTTCCAGTTTTTGGTAATGCTTACACAGGGTATTGTGCTTTGTTGCATTCACAGGTGATTCTTTATCCAGCATCAGCACTGTGAAACTGCAACCATCTGATTTTGAAGGCTCTGCACCCTCTGATAATGATGGCACACATGAGCTGACACAGTCAAGGAGTGCACAGTGTGTGCTGTACACAGGAAACAATGGCACTACATCACCTGCACAGACCTTGGACACGACCTCTATGACTTCAGATCCCCAGGATATACACACAATGCAGGGAGTATAGGTTAATGGGGACACTATCGGTCAGGGAAGTGTGGTGGCACCAATGCTCAATAGGACTTATATCAAAACTCAAGCTGTTCCTTGTGCACCATCATTTCAGTTCTGTAAAATAATCAAGAAGCATGGCTACATTTATTTATTTAGTTTGTTTATAGAAATAGTGCACTGATCACGATAGACCATTTGCAGGCACAGCTGCACCCAGCAATGATGTGACTAAATAGCCTACTTTACAGTCACCATCATACTTAATTATGCATAGTGTATCTCCAGGTTATTCTAGATATAGCAATTTTAAATAATAATGTAAGAGTCCCTGAGCAATTCTCCCACTAAATTCATAGGTGAAAGACCAAGCTCAGGGCATTCTGGTTTCTAGAATGTTTACGCACTGCAGACCATCATGTTCATGTTACAGATATCTGTTCTATAGACATTTTATCTTCTTTTAAAGACAGCTATGTTAGACCTTACTCTTACCTCAGTGGCAACTTTCCTCCACAATCCAGCAGTCAGTGTGTGGCAAATCTATCATCATTTTTGATATTGCTGATAGTGATTTTAATTGTGATTCTTATGGTCTTGTGTTTTTATCCCTTTGTCTAACTTAATATGAACAACACTGCAAATGACCTTGAGCATTCTGCTGCTCTTATGATGAAACAGAGATCTCGTAACTGCTGACATAGTAGGGTGATAAATTATTTAACCCCCTTTCTTAACAGCTTGTTTTTAATTAACGCAGTATGCAATATAATGCTGATGAACAGCAGTCTAGATTCTATGACCCTAATATTTAAGAATCCTCTGTTCATGGCAGCCCAGTGGCACAAAGGCTGGGTGTCAGGTGCACCACTGGCAACCTTAGTTTGAGAATGGATTCATGCTGCTAGTAGGTATGTTCTGGCAGGGTAAGATGAAGTAAGTGATAGCTAGCCCTCCTATCCTAAGTGGAGAGTGAGAGAAAGCTATTCACCAAGTTAACCTCTGGTGGAAACCAGAAGCTTTGCAGAGCATTTAGGGTTAACGCAGGAGGTGGCAACAATGCCTAGACATTATTGCACTAGCCACCTCCATAGCTCGGTTAACTGATTGGCCACTGCAAGGATGGTGGCTCCCTGGCTTCTAGCTTATCACGCCTCGTCTGATCCATCACTCCCTAGACTTAACACTGAGCACTATTGAGGTTGACTTCCCAAGGAGTTGGTAGACTCACCTGGTGAAGAGTCACATCTGTGGTACCCAGCAAGGAGCAGTTGGGAAAAATCAGGGATGGGAGAGCATTAAAACTGGGAAGAATGACCTGAGGATGTGCAAGGTCAGGATGAGGTAGGGCAAGGATTTAAAAAGAATCTATAGTCCAGCATTTTTAAATTGAACAAGTTGTTACATCCTTTGGGATCAGTAACCAAATGAGAAAGTGAGAAATAATAATGGAATTCACAAAGTAAAGAAAAAAATGAAAATATGCATCTGGAGAGTAAGTATTCTTATAGCCATTCAAAATTAGGATTGCTAAAATCATTACTTTCTCTAGAATATGTGAATATATTTGTTGTAAGCATTTTCCTGCAGGAAGCATTGATCCTCAGTCTTCTCAAGAAAAGGGCATAAGTAACACCCCACATTATTAATATAAGTACTGTTCAAGGCTAATGATACTGCCTAACCCTCCTGTTATATAGCAATAAATAAGAGACACTTGTTTTTGAGACGCTTAGCCAATTATGTACTTAGTTAATTATTTTGCTATTAGTTTTACTAGAGTATTTCTAATGTCAGAATCTAAGATGGTGCCTGAAAATGTGAAGATCTTGGTACTAGTGATAGCTGGTGACTTCCAAGCAAAGGGTTTGGGATTGTTGTATGCTACTGAATGGGTGGTGTAGCTGGAAAAGGGTGAGGTTATGTTGTGACAGGATCAGCTCATTCAGCTTTCTTTGAAACAAACAAGCTAATACATCAGTACAAATGTGTGACATTGGATGGTTGCATAAAGCAGAAGAATGAAAGCCTTGAGTATAGCCAGTGGGTCTGAGTGTTGGAAGCATCAACCAGGGAAATAGGTATGAACATCACATTTTGTTTCCATAATCGTAAAGACAGGCCAGTAGTTGAAGTTTTGCAACGTAAGTGACATCAAAATAGTAGCTAAGAGTCAATGTTATATGCACAACAAAGTCTGAGTGAACCTTTCTAAAAAGGGACAACTCTGCACCGTAATTAGAAACATGGTATGTTGAAACCTTTATCTATTGGTTTAGGTAATGCCTGGTTCTTGGAAACCTGTTTAGTTGAAGATATTTAACCTGTAGTAAGGCTACATGTTTTCTGGACAGGTTGTATTAATGTTAAGTTACTGTTGATAGAGGTGAGCCACTTGCATGAGGAGTGTGAGGGGAACGGCTCCCAAAACATGTTGGATTTAACATTAATTTTGCTTTTTCCCACTTCCAAAAATGGTATATTTTCAGAAACATGTATTGCTGAACCTTACCATAAACATGGAGGCATATATTCATGAAATTGGGCAAGCATTTACTGTGCTTGTTAGGTGCCATATAGAAAGGGTAGTAAGGCATGCCTGAAAACCTTGAGTTTGTCATAGATCACAGACAACCATCACTTGGCTGTTACCCTCCTTGTCGAGAAATAATAAGTTGTCAAACTATATCTTCTGTAAAAAGGGGAGAAATCTCATTGAGTGATGCAGGGAGATAATACCAAGCATGAGTGGACAAAAAAAAAAAAAAAAGGTCAAGATGTCTTAGGAAATTTCAATGGTCAAGTTATAGAGAGTAAAACATACATGCAATTGCAGCATGTTTACTAATGAATTAAGCACTTAATTTATTTATAGACATTTGATTGCCAGGAAAGACTGATTGTCTAGCAGCCTATTTTTCAGTGGGAGGCCCATGAAGAAAAACGCAAAAGTATTACAAAACATTTTAAGAACAATAATTGTATAATCTAAGAATAGATGCAAGTTACATGACAATTTAATATCTGGAGAGATTTTAGTCAGTTTATATAGAAATTAAAGGTAATTTAGTATAATACAAACATGAATTGTAATATGAAGTAAAAAAAAGCAGGCTCATGGTATATTTAGAGAGAAAGCAAGTGGAGAAAAATTGATAGATGTAAGGAAATGAATGAAGAAAGGAGAGTATGGAGGTGTAAGGTATAAATAGGTATTTGTTCCCATTTAGGGATCTAGTTTATCCATATGTTGAGCAAGAACAGAGCCATCTTTTGGCTAGGAAGTCTTTCAGAATGGTTTTGAAGGACAGGAGGTAGTGTATTGACCTGATGGATACAGGTAAGGAGTAACAGGTCTTAACAACATGGTACAAGCATAGACAATGTCCAGTAGATTTGATAGGTTTGTGGACAGGCAGGAGTTTCTGGTCATTAGATCATAATGACCACCTGGGAACATAGTTGTGTAGATGTAGGGTCTATATTACAAGCCCGAAGACGCATTCTTTCGAATGCATCTTGGTCGAACATAAAAGGCTGAAAACACAAAATATTGAAGTATCTGTTAAGCAAATTCTTTCCCTGGGAAAGAAATCGCTTGGCCGCTTTGGTACTTTGCCATTTTTGGCACTGTAGTGCGGTCTCAGAGTTGGTATATTTAAGTAGGGGTGGGTGGGGGGTGAAGCCCCCCACTTAATGTAATGTTTGAAACTGTTTTTTATGTTTATCTTTTGTTGGAACAGCGATCTTTTTTCCAAGGGAAAAAAAATCGCTGTTTTGACACTTCGACATTGTAAGCTTTCGCTTACTTAGGGTCAATTAATCACCGTTCGCTTTTTTAAGCATTCAGTGATCTAATATGGACTCTAGATGTATGCTGGATAAGTTTATATGTGATAAGAAACTGTCTATGTGTTAGTTGATGTGGTAATTCTAACAAATTTAGACATTTTAGTAGTATACAGTGATAGGTTCTGAAAGGGGTATTTGCTGCAAATTTAGCAGCTTTGTTATAGCATTGTTCAGTTTTGATTTTTGTGATGCCTAAATGTTATTAAGGATGGGAGCACCATAAAGAGGTGTGGGAAGGAGATAAGTAGTGGCAAGTGTAGTTTCAGTTGCATTGGTAAGAAAGTCTTTGGCTCTGTAAAGCATCCCTAGTTTTTTATTAGTTTTTCTTATACAATTTTGTATATGCAGGTTGAATTTAAAATCATCATTCACTATCATCCCTAATAATTTCCAATGAGAAGTGACTTCAGTGGTTCTTTTTTCAAGAGAGAGGGCTTTACATTTTGCTTTTTCATGAGAGAGGAATTTGGGGAAAGAAGTAGTAGTTTCTTTTTTTAAGGGTTGAGCATGAGTTGGAATTATAAAGCCATTTTTCAGTTGCTGTTAAAGCTTCCTGAGTATTTGTTGGAGATGTGCCATGTTGTCAGATGTGTGAATGAGTGTGGAGTCATCTGTGTACTGTATTAGTAAGGTCTGTTGTCAAAGCCAGATCCAGCACTAGGCAACCTACAGTAGGCAGTTGCCTAGGGCCTGAAAGCTGGAGGGGGCCCACTGACCAGGGGGTTCCACATTTAGTTTTCAATTTATTAAAAAAAATAAACATTTCTTTTTTAATACCACGGCAGCATCTTCTTCTTCTTTAAAAAGTTGCACATGAGTTCTGCATCCACGTGTGTGTCTTTAATATGACATACATACACACCAACACAGATGTATTGTAAATACATTCCACATTTGCTGCTGTGTGAGAGAGACACAAGTGGAATTTAAACTTGCAGGAGCCATTCATGCCTCATCTTCCAGCATATGTGTGTGTGTGTGTGTGTGTGTGTGTGTGTGTGTGTGTGTGTGTGTGTGTGTGTGTGTGTGTGTGTGAGAGACCCTAGATAAGAGGGGCAGGTTAGTCGATTAACTTTTTCAGACTTAAATCCTGTACCTTGGTTACAAGAGACAAGAGTCTGAATCTTCTACCCCAACTACCAGACTGGAATTGTGAGTTTCAGTGCATTTTAAAGGAATTATGCATTTTTTTTATTTATGTATTTATTTTACATTTGTTGACCGGGTTTGTCTAACTGGATATATATCCATTTTCAGTAGCAGCCCGGGGAGAAAAGCTCCAAACAGGCAGAGGCATAACATACAAATATATACAAGAGTAACATGAGTTGAAGTACATTGTTAAGAGTTTAGATTGTACATATGAAAAACTTGTACAGAGTCTATTTAGTAGGCTTAAGCTAAGATCTAATACAGAGAACATACAACATTTACAAAAAAAATATATAAAGTTCACTTTTAGAGTAAGAGAAAACTCTTATAGAGTATTTTTTTCACTTTTAGAGTAAGGGAAAACTCTTATAGAGTATTACAGAGGAAATCTCGTTAAATACTAGTTTGAGGTTAGCATACTAGTTAATACAGGTAGGCATCATAGAATAGTAGAGTAGAGAAGTAAAGGGTGAATAAGAGGAAGTGAGACATTAGTCAGGGTTAGAGCAGGGGCAAAGCTAATGTATTTTAAGATATTCTTTAAGATATTTTTTAAAAAGGAGTGTAGAAGAGAGAGTTAAGAGTTCACTTGGAAGCTGGTTTCAGGTTTTACCCACTGTATTAATGAAAAGTGAGTCCCCAGACTTGTTGTTAGATTTAATAGTGGAAACTAGAAGCTTATTAGCTGAGCATAGTGTTGCAAGATTTTTGTATGGGGTAATTAGATTAGTGAGGATTGGGGTATTATTAGGGTGGTAAAGGATCTTTTGGGTGATAGCAAGTTGTTGACAAAGTAGTTGGTTCTGCAGTTCGAACCATCCCAGTGGAAAATTTGGCTATGTTATTATATCTGGTTGCAAGTTTGTTAAGGTTGTTTTTAGATAGATTGATATATATGGCAAAGGCATGCAATAGGGTAGAGATAAGGTGGGTCTGGCAATAGTGGTTTTGGTTAATGGTGTAAGGAAGGGTTTGATTCTATAAAGGGAGCCTAGTTTTTTATTGACAGATTTTATGGTAGTATTAATATGATCATTGTAGCTAAGGTTGTGGTTTATTGTAATACCCAGGAGTCGGGTTGAAGTGTCGGGGGATATGCTAGTTCCATTGTTAGAGTTTACTGTGAAGTGAATTAATGTGATCATTGTAGCTAAGGTTGTGGTCTATTGTAATACCCAGGAGTCGGGTTGAAGTGTCAGGGGATATGCTAGTTCCATTGCTAGAGTTTACTGTGAAGTGAATTTGTGGTGACTTTTGGGTAGGAGCAAAAAGCAATATTTTTTTTTTTTTGGGGTTTAGGAGGCAATGTCGCATGAACCAATTTTCAACAATATTAAATACTGTTTGAGTGAGGGGCTGGAGAGAGGTTATGGACTTGGCTGAACATATTAAAATTGAATCATCTACATATTGTATGCAGGTGTCTTGAGGAATTTTGGTATTTATATCATTAATAAAAATTGAAAAAAAGAAGAGGGCCTAAAACTGAGCCTTGAGGTACTTCAGTGTTAACAAGGAGGGGTGTAGAAAGATCATTATCCCAGAGCACAGCTTGGTGTCTGTTTTCTAAATATGGTTTAAATCAATGTAATGCCTGTGGGTCAAGTGATAGGGCTTTTAGTACATCAATAAGTAGGTGATGGTTAACCATGTCAAAGGCTTTTGAAAGGTCAATAAATAGTGCAGAGGAAAGAGAGTTATTGTTACGATTTTTGTTTATACAGTCAGTAAAATATAGCAGAGTGGCAGTTGTACTATGGAATGGCCTAAAGCCATGCTGGCAGTTAGCAAGAAAATTATTATGGAGAAGGTGGTCAAGTAGTTGTTGGTGGATGCATGTTTCCATTATTTTAGCTATTGGAGAGAGCAAGGCAACTGGTCAAAAGTTGGAAATCTCAGTAGATGTACCACCTTTATGTAAAGGGATGATGTGAGAGACTTTCCATATGGAAGGGATTGTGCTTTCTGTAATGGTTCTATTTATAAGGATGGAAATGGGATAGGCAATGGCTTTAGCTGCAATTTGCAGGTATTCAGCTGGTAGACAGTCAGCAGAAGGGGTACAAGGTTTGAGTTTTTGAAGCAGGGTGCAAATGAGGGATGTAGATACTGGTTGTAGATGAAAGGTAGGAACTGGGCTATTTGTGGTAAATAATGGGCTAGTGCTAATAGGTGGTAGTATATTAGCTAGAGTTTGTATGGCTTCAGTAAAGTAGTTGTTGAAGGCATCAGCAATTTGATTAGAGTTATTATAGGTGATACCTGATGGGGCAGGAGTTTTAGAGTGCCCTGGCTGAAGTAGTTTGTTAATGCTTGACCAGAACTTTTGTGGTTTTTGCTGGTGGATTTGTTGGAGGTGAAGGTGAATGTTTTGTTTGTCTAGCAGGATGTCTTTTTTGGTGGCATTTCTTAACTGTTTAAAGTAAAGATGGTCTGATGAGCTTTTAGAGGTTCTCCATTTGGCCGAAATTTTATTTTGTTGGAGGATCTTTTGTCTAGTTTGTTTTGTGAGCCATGGGGCAATTTTGGTCCTTATTCGGGTAGAGCGAGAGGGGGCATGGTACTCCAGAATTTGAAGGAATCTAGTATTAAAGTAGGACACTGCTTCACTGAGTTGAAGATGATGCAGTGGTGACCAGTCACATGCCTTAAGTTCATTTTGGAAGCTCTCTGGATGAAAGTGTTTTTAGAGCGGGAGGTTTTGAAAATATTAGGATTGGGGCTATGAATTTTTTTGTTTAATTATATAGGTTAGAGTATGGTCACTGATGTCATCAGGAAGGGTACCTGGTTTATATGTATCAGGATGGCTATTTGTAAGGATCCAGTCTAGGGTGCTTTCCTTACCACTTGGTTTATGGATTCTAGTCGGAGTGGTTATTATTTGGGAAAAAACGTATAGATTTATGTGGGTGATAGGATTGGGGGAGCTACAGGTAGCCCAGTCTATATTAAAGTCACCGAGCACAATGGTTTCCTGAGGTAGGTGACTAGAGATGCAACTAAGTATGTTTTCAAGAGTATTGATATTATTTTCGGGGGGAAGATAGGAACAAATTATGTAGATAGACTTACAGTTGTTGATTAGAAGTCTAGCAGTAAGGGTTTCAGCATTAGTATCTGCAGGTAAGAACACATTGAAAGATAAAAGTTGAAGTTCATATTTATACAGAATGGCTACACCTCCACCCTTTTTGGTTTTGTGCTCAGATCTCAGGATGTTATATCCAGGAGGGGTAATTTCCTGGTCATGAGTTGAAGGCTTTAGCCATGTTTCTGTAATACAGAGGATATCGAATGCGTGCACTTCTAAGAGTGCATGTAGGTGGGTAATTTTGTTGTTAATGCTACAGATGTTGATGTGAGCAATTGAGAGAGTTTGAAAGTCTTTTGGGGGTAAAGGTAGCATGAGATGTTAGGTTTTGTGGGTCACTGGGTATACCTATATTGGGGCCAGGGTTTGGATGAATATCACCATCTAATAGGGGATGTTGTTGAGGTCTTTGTATAATCTTTATGAATTTGTAGTAGTTATTTAGGGTTTTCTTGTCATGGAAGTAAGTAACATGGGTAGATCTGTGATTCTTTGGAAGTATATAGATGAAAGTGGAGGTAATATTTATGTGGTTGAGGGGGTTGACATGAGAAACAGATAGAGTTTGTTGGTGGTGGTGGTGATGTTTGGAAAGAGAGGAATGTCCGTAGAAGGTTAGTGTATAGGGTATAGTTAGTGATGCTAGAATAGTAGTTAAGAGTAGTAGGTTAGTGTATGCAGTCTTTTGTATTGGAGCCATAAAGATGAGTAAGTTAAGAGGTAGAGTAAGTAGAGGGATCGAGTATAGTAAAAGCTAAAATAAAAGGTGGCAGTAGGAGAGAAAGCTGTATAATGTTAACAATACAGAATGATTAGTGTGGAGAGGTTAGGGAGAGGACATAAAAGGTGTAAAGTTACTTTAAGGATTATTTGGAGTTAGGGGTGGGGGATGTAAAGTATCAGAAGGCAGTGATAGGGTGTTGAGGGAAAGGGGTGTGGTTGCAGATGTATAAGTTTAACAGCACTGGGGGTGGGTTGGATTTGAGGGTAGGGTAGGGAAGCCGAGTGAGCTCGCAGGGCGAACGGAGCAGGTTAGAGCAGGTAAGGTAGATTCTACAGTGACAATCTGAGAGCAGCAGATGCCTGAGGCAGTGTAAAAGATTACAGGTAAGTAGAGTGTGGTAAAGCAGGTGTGAGGTAGAAAAGGATAGTAGAGTAGAAAGAAGGAAAAACAAAAAGTATAGCTAGAAGGAGGGGAGAGAAAGGATAAGGGCAGTGAGATACTGCAGGAAGATTAGCAACTAGTCAAGGGAAAGAATCTGCGAAAGTATTCAGAGATGATACTTGGGAAAGTGGAGGAAGAGTTATATCCCAGGGCTACATTAGGGTTCCACCTAGTGGGCAGAAAGCAGAATACAACAAGGTATCTGTAATAAAGATAGGTAATACAGGTGGTTCAGATAATGGCTTCAGGGGGGATTAGCAGTTGCTACTGGGATAGAGAGAAGTCTGGCTGCTGGCTTCCTTACTCAGTAGCTAAATTAATTTCAATACTAGGTAAGGTACAAATAACACATATTAGCTAAAATAATTAGGACCAGGGTGGAAACATACTTTCTTAATCCCTTTGAAACTGGGAAAAAGTACAGGGGCAGCAGAATCCTTTGGCCAGATGTTGGGATGGCTTGAAGGTAAATGAATAGTGTCCTTAATGTCCAGACAGGTCCCTTAGAGCAATTTAGGAGGTAGAGAGTTTCTTAATCCCTTTGAAACTGGGAAAAAGTACAGGGGCAGCAGAATCCTTTGGCCAGACGTTGGAATGGCTTGAATGCAAATGAAAGGGGTCCTTAATGTCCAGGCAGGTCCCTTAGAACAAGATAGGAGGTAGAGAGTTTCTTAATCCCTTTGAAACTGGGAAAAGTACAGGGGCAGCAGAATCCTTTGGCCAGATGTTGGGATGGCTTGAAGGTAAATGAAAGGGGTCCTTAATGTCCAGGCAGGTCCCTTAGAATAAGATAGGAGGTAGAGAGACTAGAACCAGCCCTCTGGGGCCAGGGACACACAGCAGCCAGGGCAAATACAGGGATAATGCATTTCAGTGCATTTTTCAGGGAATTGTGAGTTTCAAGGAAGAGAATTTTACTATTGTTCATGCTAAGTCTGTTTTCAATGTGCAACTGTTTTGTTTAGCAAATGGCAGTCAGTGTTTGTGCTATATAGTTTGAAAACAGTGTAAACATACTTGTCTTAGACGCAGAAGGCTGTGTGTTCTACTCCCACACCATGTAAATGGATTGCTGATACTATGGTGCACTGTAGCGGGGGAGTGGGGCTGCACTTCTGAGTGTGTCCTCCTTTGAATGCGATACCTAATAACTATGATCTTGTTGTTGGTTTGCCAGTTATTCCCTATTGCGATATTACCAGCTTACCAACTTTTTTCAGGGTAGCAGTCAATTAATTTGTAGATAAAATGCTGAAATGTAAAGTTGTTTGTCAATAGCAACCTCTTTATTAGTTACTAATCTTATTAATGCAGAACTTTTACTTTTTTAGAGATTGTGTCTATTGACTGATACTGGTGGATTGTAATAACTGAAGTTTGATAGGCCTTTTATGCTTAAAATGTTCTGGAATGGGTAGTGTTATCATTATTGGTTCATACATTTGAAGAAGAAGAAGCTTACTGGAAAAATGTTGAAAACTACAAATTTAAAACACATTCTAACAAGTGGTGCTTTATTATATAAGGAATGTAACTTAATCTAATCATGATGGTGCATCAAAGAACACATGCATGTTTGCATGGTCCTAAAAATGTGTGCAAGGAGCCTATGGTTTGAAAACAGCCCAAAGATAAACTTAATCTGCCACTGGCTTTCTGCATTTCCTTTGAATGTGGGTTTCAATGCTGTTGCAATGAATGTGAGTTTCAAGGGCAGAGAAGTTTAGTGTTCATGCTAAGTCTGTTTTCATTGTGAGAACGTATTGTTTGTTTAGCAAATGGGTATCAGTGTTTGTGCTATAAAATTTGAAATAAAAGTTTTAAATTAAATCCAAATATCTGTAATCACTGTAGAAGTAAAGACGAAAATAGTATGTACAGTGACAGGTTTGAATAGTGTTTATGGTAACTGGAGAGAAATAGCCAAGTAATGAGACACTGGAATGGTTGTGTGTGTGTGTGTGTGTGTGTGTGGGGGTGGGGGGGGGGGTTATTTGACCACGATCCAGCTCTGCCTGTTGTGTGGATGTGTGGAAGGTGTTGACGAGAATGTTAAAGAGGACAGGACCAAGGTTAGAGGCTTGTGGTACATCAGTGGTGACTGGAAGGTATGTTGCTACTGATCATTACCAGTAGTGTTTATGAGAACACATTAAGGCATTTATCAAACAATTGTCATCTAAAGCCCATATAATCAACACTATAGTCAGTATGCATAAAAACACATATCTTAGTAATACATGTAATTTAATTAATCCATTCCCTTACTGGCTTTTCTGACTGTTATTGGAGTTAATACAAACATCTTTAATATCCCAGAGAGTTGTGGTGAGTTGTGGTAAAATAAATATACATGTCTGCATCTCTAGCATCTCCAGCTACATATTTCCTCTTAAAGGTCTGCTCCAAATTATACAATGTTTTAAAGTTTCAGGACAAATGCTCAGCAATGCGTGGCTTCCTTGCCTTTGCCTCTGATGTGATTTTCTTCCATCACGTCATCCAGGCAAAATCTAAGTACTTGTATTTAAAAATTGCACTTCCAGACAGTATTTAACTGATTGACTGATGCTTTCTTGTTTAATTTGTGCATTTAAGGCTGACATTATTGTATTTGATCAAACTATCTTGATGTTGTCTGATTGACTTGAAATTGCCTTGTCTAGCTAGATTGTTCAAGTTGTTTTGTGGTAGCATACACTCTTAGGCATTCTTTCTTGTGCTTGTACATTAAGATGATTGGAATATTCCATCTAGCTGCAGTAGGTGATGGCCTTATCTAGCTTAGTTGTGAGACACATAAGAAAGCTGTAGGTGTAGTTATTTATTGGCAAGAGGGTTTGGAAGCCAGTTTCTTGTATTTTAAGTCCCTGTATAAATTTATTATGCAGTGGCAGTTAGTAGTGCCCTGTATAGATGCAGACACCTAGAAACAAAGTTTTCTCTATAATACTACTGATGAATCTAACACGGGCCAGTTGCATTTTCACCAGTACATTAGTGAGTGTAAGGTAACTACTTTGCATGTTGGGAAGCACAGAGCAGCTAGTTAGTGAACTGAGGAACAGTACCTCTTGAATTTAGAGACTATAACCTAGTGTAGTCTTTGGGCAGCCGTGGTGTTGCAGCAGTTAGCATTGCCCACCTCACAGCAATAAGTTCTCTGGTTCGATTCTTGGCTGGGGTGCCTTCTGTGCAGAGTCTGCATGTCCTCCCTGTGGTCGCATGGGTTTGCTCCGGTTTCCTCCCACATCCCAAAGACATGCAGTAGGTGGATTGGACACTCTAAATTGGCCCTAGTTGTGTGCGTGTGTGTGTGTGCCTTCTGTGGAAGGTTGGGCGCCGGGCTGGCAACTCGACACTGTAAAACTCCACTGCCAATCATGAGTGGACAGATGATCCTTTGTGGCAACCCCTAACCGGGAAAAGCCGAAAGAAGAACCTAGTGTAGTCTCTAGTCCCAAAAGCACACTTAGTCAGCCCATTATTAACCCCTTGTACACCATACCCTTGTAGCTCACCCAATAAAGGACTTGACATCATGGATATGTACTTTTCCAATTTCTCCAGTCAGTTTGGTGGTTATTAGTATTTTGAGACAGTGTAACAATTGTCTAACGTTAACTGACAACCATTTAATTCTCAAAGAAATAAACACAGTATGTGAGAGCTGTATATACCCAATGTCTCTGGAGGCAAAACTTTACACCTAACACTGTATATACAGCCACACCCAGGGATCCTCAACTAACAAGCCCATAAGATAAGCCAATCCATTACCTGGGACTGTAGTCATTGGGGAATCCACTCTATGACATACAGATGTTCCTGTGACCAGGCTGAAGAAGGAGAAAAATAACAGTTGTCTATCAGGGACCATGATCCTCCGAGTTAAGGATGCAGTCAAGTCACTGCACCACAGGTACCAGTGTGATTCAGTCATAGTCCATGTAGGTGTAGATGACCTGAGACATACCTCTGTAGACTATATGGAGAGAGACATTACGGCATTCTCAGACTATGTGCCAAAGGCTGGTATGTGCATAGCATTGAGCAGCATTCTACCTTCACAGCAGATGTTGTTACAATATGAACAGAAGATGATTGACTTTAATAACTAGCTTAATTTCTGGTTTCGTTCTAGGGGAATAAAACATTTTTCAGTGTGGGAGGACATGGTTAACAAACTATGTTGCTTTTCCAAAGATGGTCTGCAGCTATCCTTCTAGGCTTTAAAGTATTAACAAAAACATTATCCTGCTTTAAGAGCCTTTATTAGACAATACCAAATTGACAAAACTTTCAATAGAGCAAAATCTACCCATGGAAATCTAAAGGTGTTACTGCTCAATGTCAGGAGACTAAACAAGACTAAACAAACTCCATTCCCTCCAAGCTCTTTTCACCCTGAAGAATGCAGACATATGTGCAGTTGCTGAGACATGGTTTAAAGCTGCAGAGAGTACTCTGGCATTGCAAAGCTTCAGTGCTTTCCACACATTTAGACTAGCACCTGCACAGACAGGGGCTAAAGGTGGAGATGTCTCGATCAACATCATTATAAAGCAGACCTTGAGGTTGGATAAACAGGATGACACACTGGAGTTCCTCCACATCCAGATTACCATGCAGAAAGTCCCATGCTATATCCTAGCTAGCTATAGGTCATGCTGTATGTCCCATGAAACCCATAGCTCATACTTAGACCTACTGGAGACATTCACCATTCAACCAAATTCCACACTCTTGGGATACTCTAACTATTCCTCTACAAATTGGGAGTTCTACATGATCCAAAATTTGCAGCCACAGAGATTCCTAAATTTTTCAAACAAAAACACCCTCTCCTGTTAGTACACATTTACTAGAGGTACAAACAGATTGGACCTAATACTCACAAATATGGGAGAACACTGCCCCCCCCCCCCCCCGCGTCATGTCATCTCTGGTAAGATCAGACAACAAAGCCGTCTCCTTTGAAATAGAAAACAGTTCTGTAATCCCAGCAAAGTCTGAAATAGTTAGAAACTACTCCAATGCAAACTATGTTTTATTAAATGATAACCTGTCAATATTTCAGCCTGTTCAAACCCAGATAACCTAGCAGCCTATGTGGAATTATTCAAAGAATCTGTGAGCAACCATGTCAATGACTCATACAGGCTGCTTTGCCTACCAGAATTAAGCCTATAACCAACTCACAGAACAAATCACCCTCATGTAATTTAAAATTAAACAGGTTGTACAATTAAAGAAAAAAATCATAGCTCAAATTAAAAAATGTAACACCAAAACCAGCAAAAATTCTCTTACCAAACTGATTATACAACTAAGAGGACTAACTATGCCCAACAAAGCAAATTTTGAGGTAAAGATAGTTTCCCATGCCAAGGATAATCATAAGGCCTTCTTCAGCTATTTCCAAAACCTCAAAGGAAGCACAAGTGTGCTGAATGCTGGTAAATGGAGCCTCATTCATTGAACTTGGAGATATAGCAAATCTTCTGGCTGACAATTTCAGCTCAAACTTTAGCCCTTCTCACCCCTAAGTGCATACAAAGAAATATAATCTACCATAACCTCTTCAACTATCAGTAGGGACAGGCCTTAAAGGTGCTCTCTAATGCCAAGAATACAGCTTTGATGGGGGTCTGATATTATCCAATGAATAGCCTGAAATATGACCTGTCATTGCCACTGGAGTCACTATTCAAAGATAACCTCCAAACAGACTTCATGGCACACAAATAGAGGACAGCACAATTCATCCCTCTGCATAATGTAAGGCCAACAACTGATCCTGAGAACTACAGACCCATTAGTCTGACTAGTCCCATATGCAAAGCCATGGAAAGAATTATCATGGAAATGATTAATAATAACATAGAAAACCTTCTGTCACTGGACCCAACCCCAGTTTGGTTTCATTATGCCCACTGAATCTAGTGAACTTATTTGAAAAGGTCAACAAGACAATGGATAAGGGCAAAATGGTGCATACTGCCTACCTTGAGATAGTTAAGCATTTTTATACAACACTTCAGTAAGACAATGTAAACAAACTCAGAGAATTAGACATAAACCTCTGTAACCCACTGGATAGCCAGTTGGCTCATTGACAGAACCTAGAAGGTTAGGATTGGAGAGATCATCTCCACAAAGAGGCCCGTCACCAATGGAGTGCCCCAGGGCTCTGTGCTGGGTCTGCTCATTTTTGACATCTATTATTTGGAAGTCAAGACCAATGTCAAGGGCCTCTGACTTATCTTTTTTTTTTCAGAAGATTGCAAATTGGGAGCAATCACAGAAATACCCCCTAGAAACTTACATTTTGCAGGAAGGTCTAATACAGGCAAATGACCGGTGTCAAAGCAATGGCTTAAAACTCCGTGCCAAGAAATGCATAATAGCATGTTTTGGGAAGTCTGCCACCCAAGAAAACTACCTCAGAAATAAAGCACCTCAAAAAGCAGACACAGTAGTCAGGGATTTAGGGACTCATTTAGTTAGCAACCTGATTTTCGACCAGCATGTGTCAAAGGTGATAAGAAAATCATTTTATGCCACTCGACTTATAAGTAAGGGCATGGCATCTAGGTTCAGAGATGCCATTGTGCTACTGTTCTCAGCCCTCAAAAGACACATCATTGATTATAATGACTCCTTCAGTGTATATCTGGCCAGGCACATGAAACAACAGGAATGTCCACAGGTGATCCTCACAAAAAGAATACTGAGCAGAAACACAGTGCCCTATGCAGATCACCTCAAAGCCCTATCCTTATACAATGTTTCCTACACACTCCCGAGAGGCAATTTATGCCTGGCATAAAAGGCATCTTTGGATTCTACCCTGATGAACGTAATGCATATCTTCAGAGCAAATAGCATTAGAACTACTAGATCCAAGGATTTAAACTTTGATTGCAATTTAAATAGGACATGTTGGAGGGACAGGCATTCATCTCAGGTAATTCTCATTATTTGGAATAGGCTTCTCATCAATGTGAAGCAGAGAACTTCCCTAATCTTATTCAAGTATTACCTGGGCCAGTGGATGGGAAATCAGAAATTCTTCTGGTCTGACACATATGTCCCTGACGGACAGAGACACCAATTTAATCATGCGCTAAGTACCATATACCTCCTAAAACAACCTCTAAGACAAAATAACCCATGGGATACCTTTGAGTTGCATAGTTATACTTATAAAGGCCCCAGTGGCTGTTTTAAAGCCTATGAACCAAACAACAGAAGCAAATGCACTGAATTATATTATAATTGATTTTAGATTTTTTTCTCTATTTCTGTTAAGAACTGACATTATACTGTTTGCGCTGTAGTCTTCATATTGTTTGGATAGTTTTGCTGTTAGAAGTGGAGGAGGTACAGTGTTTTTGCAAATTGTCTGAAATGTGGTTGCAGTTAAATGTCTGTCTGTTATGGGTGCAATGTTGTAAATGGGAAATGGAATAACTTTTATGAGAAGGTGATTTTTTTCTTTTTCTCTGTGGTTGTATGACAATGAAATTAATATATTTAACTAAGGAGGTTAGAGTTCAGTGGGGTTTGATACCTTACAAAAGCACGTATTTCTATTTTTGTATGTGATTATTGTGCCTTTTGTAGTTGACGTCTGTTAATTTTGTGTGGTCCCTTCATTGTGTTTGGTTTTAGTAGTCTATCAGTCATTCCTCTGACATGATAAAACCCGATGTCATCTACACTTCCATTATTTCAGTTAGGTGTCACACACAAAACATTTGAGTTGCCCATTTCTGGTGCAGAGAATGACTGTGGGTAATTTTTAACCTGAAGGAAACTCTTCCTCCTATTTTGTAATTTTTTAAATAATGGAAATCATCATATTCATCTATTGACTGTATACCAAGAAAAGCCTGGCAATCTTCTTCCTTTTCCTCCTTTGCAAGTAAACTCCATAGATGATGGCTGGCTATTTACAGGATCGCTACACGAGTGTAACTCATGAATGTGAATGGATTAATAAGATAACATGGTTCCGTAACAGCATACAGCATAACATAACCCAGACTAATAGTTCTTACTAAGCTAACAGCTCTCTGTTAGACTCTTCATGTTAAAAACAACACCTTCATCTCTTAGTCCCTCATTAGTATCACATATTTCCTTTAGATTGTTAGTTTTATTTTTTTACTTTATTTTATTTTATTGGCAAATGTAAAAAATGTAATGCGAGGCTATTTTGTTTAGAAAGGGTGCATTCTTAAGAGAGTGATGAATACCATTAACACAGGAAAAGTCTGAGGTATTAGACATCTCTATCCAGCACAAGGCACAATATGTTTTTGCATAGACACAATACATCTGAGCAAATATGAAAATCAGATTTACACCATGTATTTAGGTGCCATGCAATGTGGTGGTAGTACTTTACCAAGGATACAGCTATTATTAGACTCATCAAGAGATTCTGCAGGGCAAACAACCATTTCTTAATTTCAGAAAAAGATGTAATACTTACTATTAATTAAATTCCTGTGAACACTGGGAAGTTTGTATTTTTCTGTATGCTGCAACACATTGATCTTATATAATGTCATATTGACTTTGTTTGTTTATTCACTTTGTTCAGTAAATAGTCCATTTACCTAAAATCTCCAGTCAAAATAGACTTGCCCTCAATGAATGTAACACTTTTTTCATTTTTTCATAGATCCATTGATTCACTGCTATTCCAAGGTCATTTAGTCTTAACGGTCATTTATCCCTTGTGAGTACATTCCCTCAGGCTGAACTTCCTTTCTCCAGGAAGGACAGTCAATCTAGGAGTAAATTTGTGAATATGCATTCAGTCTTTAGATTGTCATTCCACCATTGTGTAATTTAAAGTGATAACATAACTGCCATTAATGGAAGGAAAAAAATAGTTGTGAAAATTGCCTTCACTTAACGCCTCCCATGTTATTTTATGTGTATTATACATCTCCCTGTGCTGTAACGTAAGCCATTTTATGTGCCATGCCAGTTATGTTTCTAGATTGTTACAGGTTTCAGTTTGTGGTCTTCACATTTATTTCTGCAATTGCTTCTAATCTGGTTTATGCGTACAGTTGTACTAGTACCTGTTGATGTCTGCTGTATGCAAATATTTTCCTTATCTGGTCTTTAGTATCTTAAATATGCATGCATCTGTTGCAAATAAAATAGCTGTATATGGAAGCAGTGGAAATATGGGTGGACCAAGGACCAGTTCAATTACCCAGTTAACAAACAAATAAATAAATAAATAAATAAATAAATAAATAAATAAATAAACACCTATCAACTGTTCTGCAGCCAATTCTGTGAGCACATCATTCAGTCAATGCAGATGAAAAGCACTTTTATTGATCATAGATATTGCCCTTTCCCTAAGGTTGTGCATCTGGGAAGCTAGTACATATGACTTGAGTGGTTATGTGTCACCTCTACATGGAGGTGTGGAGTGGCATGCCAAATACAAAACAAAAAACAACAACAGCAAAAAACAAACCTATTATCAGTCATTTAAAGTAGTGTACAGAGATTTAGATTTAGTTAATTGACACTCAATGAGTCAACATGAATCTGAAATATAGTGCAGCTCTTGCATTTGTTGCACTTTCTATTTCATTAGTCTTCAGCCACATTGATAAAGTGTCAGTTGTGGGAATACAACACAACATACAACACAACATTCACAAAACACATCTTAAACTTGGCATCCTTTATGGACATAATCACTTCCTAAGCCCGTCTACAAGAATAACCCTAGCTACAATATATCTACTACCCTGTCTCACCTACGGTCCCTCTCTACTTACTAATTTCTAAAGCTCCCCTAAATCCAAACTTGAGACATGTTACAATAAAATCGCCAAATTTGCAACCAACTGCAAATACTCCACACATCATTAAACTGCTCTTTAATCACTAAAATGGCTTGAATTACCAAACTACTTCTCCTACTTGCAACTAACCACAGCTCACAAAATACTCCTCAAACCCCAAAACTGTCCTGCCCTCAGCTCAATATTCAACTACTACCACCCAAACAGACCCCTTTGATCAGGGGATCAGAAGCTCTTGCAGGTTCACAAACCTAACCTCCTACCTGGCCAGCTTCTTCAGTTATTCTCAATAGCTAAGAATTGGAATGCTCTGCCTCTATCCACTAGAACAAATCTTAATCCCACCCATTTCAAAACTTCCCTTCATAGCCACCTTTCCTCATGCTGGAAGTGTACCTGCACCAAGCGCCCCTAGAATACGTATGTCTCCCCACCTCTTGTCAACACTGTTTCTGTATGAGATAGTACTATTAGATGTAGAGATTATAGATACAGTAGCTATGTATATCCTTATATTATGCTAACTGTTTAGATTATATTATTGTTTAGAATACGTCTTTTGTTGACTTCCGCAGTTGTGCAGTGGTAGCATTGTTGCCTCATAGCAAGAGGTTCTCCCGTTCGATTCTCGGCTGGAGTGTGGGCAGTGCCTTCTGTGTGGAGTCTGCACGTCCTCCCCGTGGTTGGGTGGGCGTTCGAAAGACATGCGTAAATGGGTGTGCCTTTGTTGAAGGTTAAACATCGAGCTGGCACCTTGGCGTTTGTGAAAATCTACTGCCAATCTTTAGCGGACCGGATTTCCGCTTTGGCAACCCCTAACCGGGAAAAGCTGAAAGACAACAACAGAATACTTCTTTTGTTCATTCACTCATATTTTTTTTTATCTACACATTGTATATACTTATTCTTTGTAATTTTAATTTTTATAATTCAAACTGTTAATTTCTTGTACTGTGGAGCTTTTCTCCCCGGGCCACCACTGAAAATAGGTTCTGTTGGCCCAGTGGACTTTCCTGGTAAACAAAATGAAAATAAATATATAAAATGTCTCCATTACTACAGTTAACAGTGAGCTTAATCTGTTAGTCTGCTGTTTGAAGAGATACACTTTTAGCAGTGAATTGCTTTCAGTCTTATTTTGTGTTTACTGTTGACTAGCATGCATACCTGTATATACATGTGCAAAGTCTGCAATCCTGCATTAACCAATAAAGTTTGACTCACGTACCAATCTCCACTAAGACATAGTCACAGTAAAATAGCACTGTGTGAACATATGCATAAATACATTACCCTTTATAAAGCACTGTGTGAACACATGCATAACTATGTTACCATTTATATAGCACTGTGTGAACACATGCATAACTACGTTACCCCTTGTCACTCTACATAGCCTTGTACTTTGCAAGAAAAGATTGCACAATGCTAATTATACTCACTTGAAATGTCCACAATACCATCTTAAATGTTTTAAGGGATTTACAACAAAATAAGGTAAAAACAAAGAAAAAAGTGATTTTGCTGTCTTTTTTCATACTCTTGTTACAATAAGGTCAGTCTTCTGCATATAGTGTGGTGCTACTTGCTTTTACACTACTTGGAGCAAAGATGCTCAGATATACTTTATGCACTGACAGCTTAAAAAATTATTTTCAGTTCTCTGAAAAGTCTCTGAGCCTGCCATCTCTGCTGAGACATTCTTCTCTTTGCCAATCACTGTGTTTTTAGCAAACAGTTTACTGCCTAGCATGAATTATATTTTGTTCATATCCCAAAGTCCAATTCCTAGACATTGAAATCTATCTTAATGTACAGACCGACTCTTTTACTTCTAATATCTACCAGGAAGAAAACTTTCAGGAACAGCTTCCTTGAGTTTTCCAACCAACACCCTTACTTCATGAAATTTAATGTAGTAAAGGGGCAGTTAGTCAGGCTTTCATGCATCATCAGCAATGATCACATCTTCCTAGATGAATGCATTTTCCTGTTTGATCTTCTCAGGGAAAGAGGTTATCCAACCGCCCTGCTGAACAAGCTCCACACAGAAATCTGCAATGCCAGAGCTACCAAATTTAAATCCATTCTTAAACACGGCTTCTTGACTGAACCCCAGGGAAAGTCCTGAGATTCCCTATTCCTATCAGCCTAGTGATGTTCCATACCAGGAATATCATCAATAAAAACTGGTGCATAATCCAAAATGATTGGAACTATATCATACCCTAGGAGACAAGCCCACCTTCAGCTATAAGTGAACCAGAACTTTAAAATCCATTTTCCAAATATCAGTGAACTTTGTCCTAGATCCCCCTGATTGATGCAATTTCCTCCCTGTCTTGATGCAGCCCTGTGGTAATTGCATGGTCTGCAAACATATACTCACTTGCTCCGAGTACATTTTCCCCGCAACAAAACCAGAATTAAAATCACCAAGAATTTCAACTGCAGCACCAACTCTGTTGTTTATGCTGCAATTTGCTCAACCTGCAGCAGTTTTAACATTGGTAAAACTGCCAGAAGACTAGCAAACAAAGCCAAAGAACATCTGCGAGCCATCAAACACCAGAGCCCCTCCAATGCGCTAGCAAGGCATAGCACAAAATGTACCCACTTCTCCTGCTGCAATTTCCTTATCCTTGACAGGGTCACCCCCTTCTTTGGAGATACCGATAACCTCCTCTGAGTCAGGGAACTCAATTTTCAGCTGCTTCTTCAAGCAGACATTTCCGCAGGCCGCAATGATCACATTAAGATCAAATGTTTAACTGAACCACTGCACCACCTGTTTGTCAACATAGCTGTCACTGTTCCTCCTACTTTAGGGTCCATTCTTTAAGCTATCTAGCTCTCAACTTAGGTACTAAACATCTGCACACTTTACCTACACTTTTAGTTCCACCTGTATTTCAAACACATAACTTTACCTCTATCACTGCTCAACACAGCGCCACCTGTATCGACATGTGGTATTTGTCTTACACTTTTTATTTCTACACTTCCCTAATCAGCAAAGGGTGCCACCTACATTTCAACCTTGGTAAATTCTATGTTAAATATTGGTCACTGTAACTATTTATAGCTCTGTAGTTAACTGCACTTTATTTTCAGAAGTTCCATTAATAAAAGGAACGAAAGCGCTCAGAATACACCAGTTCAGCGTGTTCTTCTTTGGATACCACTTGGATTCTTGTTTCTGCAATTTTATTTATATATTCTTTCCATATCTGAAGAGACGGCCCTGATGTCAGAACTACCTACTTAAGTACAATTTATCTGCCTTTTCTAAGAGTCAGTGAGATCCCTATTTTTAAATATTAAGTTTCCCACTCTGGTAAGTCTAGTCTAAGGATATCTAGAGATCTCAGTTTGGGACAGGAATATCTCTTATTTGGAAATACTGTAGTTAAATTTTAAATTTTTGCTATGCCTTGCACTTTGCTGTATTTGCTATTATTGTTTAACTTACTTGTTGTTATGAGCAAGCTAGGCTTAAAAAAATGGCTCGCAAGGGCAGTTGGCCTGGTACTAATTTATGAACCTATGAACCTAAGTGCACAGGACAGCAGAGAAAACAATAAGTTTGAAGTTGATGAAGACTGTACATTCACAGAAATTTGCATGATTTGAACTTCACTGCAATTTTAGCTTAGTCCCATCTGTAGTTTAGCTTATTAAAACCATTAATAATGTTTTGTTCTTTTTAATAGAATACACTAGATTTCTTGGACAAGTAGTGACAGAACAAATCTTAATTAAATGCATCCTTGTGTTAGCTATTGTGACTTAGTTATAATGGACCCTTTTCAGTCATGACCCAGGATGCAAACGTAAACACATTTTATATTTTAAATACTCAGTCAACTAAGATGTTTTACTAGGCAGAAAGAAACTGGAGTATTCAGAGACAACTCACACTGACATAGAACATGCAAACTCCAGAGAGATAGTTGTCAGTGATAGGGATGGAACCCCAGGGCCCAGAGCTTGTAGGCAGAGATCTTAAATATTGAGATGCTTAAGTGCAATATCTGAGTTTACTGGAGAATCATTTCTTGACAGCATTTGTCTGCATGAAAAGTATGTAAATGAAAAACAACAAAAAAACTTTCCAAAAAGGTTTTTCCTTTACTATTCCCTGTATCATATACTCTAAGCATATACAGAGCTGCAAAAGCATGTCTATATGAAGCAACATGCATATTATTAGATTTTTTCTCTAATCTTACAGGAGTATTAGTGTTTAGTTAGGGCAAAAAATTCTATCTTTAATTGCATAAATGTATTTACATGCTTATCTTGATTAACTATATTTTGTAGTCATAAAGTTTGTAATAGAGGTATATGGGAAGTCTCTGGGACAGGAATCTATCTCTCCAGCATGTCCTGTTTATTGTGGTGACAAGGTTTAGGTCCTAGAGCGTGTAGCTCGGAGGAACTGGGATTTCTTTAGGTGTAGCATGTCCAACAGCTCTGGGTTTGACATAGCTTTGTATGTTAGGCAGAGATCACCTCGGAGTAGGCGATATGCTATGGAGTAAAGCTGGAGTTTTTTGAGGCGATCAGTGTAAGGCATTTGTTTGAGGCCAGTAATCCTTTTTGTGAGGTACTTCTGTGGCCTTTCCAGCTGCTGCAGATGTCTTGTGAGGTACATTCCAAAAGGGGCATTGTACTCTATAATGGGTCTAATTAGTGTTGAGTAGAGGGGAACAATGACCTCTTTTTTCCTGGATGAGAACCCTTTTATGATGAGGTGTGCCACGTAGAAGGACTTCCAAACTACTGTGGCGATGTGACTATCAAAGGAGAGACTACTGTCCACCTGGGTCCCAAGGTCTCTTATCACACATTCGGTGTTAAGTAGATTGCTGCTTATTTGGTAGTTCATGGGTACAGAGTTTTTACCAAAGGTGATGACACTGCACTTTATGGCATTTGGCATATCTTTCTGTATTGTAGCTTAACCATTTAACAATGTATGGTAAACAGTACTGCTGAAGGCTTCTTTTTTCATTTTTTGTTATATTATTGTCTCATAATGCATATACTATAATACAAATAAGGATAACATTTCATATTTTAGCAGATAGTGTTGCCGTCTGACAGCAAGAAGTTCTCTGGTTTGATTGTCAGCTGGGTTGCCTTCTGTACCCTGTGTTAGCGTGGGTTTCATCCGGGTGTTTCAGTTTCTTTCTCATTCCAAAGCCATGTAGTAGGTAGATTTGACACTCTAAAGTGGCCATAGTTGTGAGTGTGCATGCAGGTGTGTGATGTGAAAGAGCTACCATGGTAGTGCTAGCCACCTGGCGGTGTAAACCTTGGTTCTAGATGACTGTCACTGTTGAAGTGACACCCTGACTTCATGTGCAAAAATGGGAAAAAGAGGTTGTGGATGGATGGATTATTTACTCCATTCAGTGGATAATGGGTCACGGTGGGAAACGCCATGTTAGATGTGATATGTTTTATGGTGTTAAAGTATTTAAAATTAAATTGCAGGGAGATTTGTTTCAACTTCCCTAGTTTTGTTACCCAAATAATGATGTGATAAAGTAATTAATGGCATTCCCATTTGTGAGGGTAACTCACATCTCATGAAAAAAGAATACAGAATATATTTATTGTTGGTTTATGAGACCTGCAGTCCTTCAGGAAGCGACCTAGTCATATTTGTTTATATTGTCTGTTTCCTCGCAGACGCACTGGTTACTAACATCTATAAAATACACCAGGCTTTATTGTCTTCAGGATATATATTTCCCTTCACCAGCAGAGGTAGCAAAAATAAGAGCCAAGTCCCTGTAAAACATAAATAAATAAATAATCTTTCTTATTTCTAGTTTAAATCCAAATACACTGGACATTTATAATAATGTTGGTCTCTCTGTGATATTACTAATCCTTCAGTATTTATAGTCACCACAAAATACATTGCATAGCCTTTCATCCTTCTTAAGGAAAAAAGGAGTATTGCAGCCATAATATATGGTATTTATCTAAACTTCCAACTTCAAAAGCTCATAGCTGTATTTTAAATGTACTGCCTCTCATTAATTAAGTGTTTTGGACCAAACAGATTAGTTGCAAAATATACAGAGATATTTTTTTCAGACATAAAAAATACTTTAACATAAGCAAACTTTAGCATTGGGTATTGGCACTGCAGAGCTACACAATAAAACAAGAGCAGTCACATTGCTAGGTACACATGCTACTATTGCAAAGCAATTTTCATCAGAGTGTTTGCTTAGTGTGATTGATGTAAAGTCTTTAGCATCGCGTGAAAGAAAACAGTTACTTAAAGTGTGTTAACTGTTTATTTGTGCCGTTATTATTCCCACTACAAGAATAAAAAATGAGTTGCAAGTATAAAGGCCGGATCGGCAGGAAGCCCCATCAGTCTCTCCACACTTCTGCTGTCATTCCCATTGTAAGCAGGACATTATTCAAACTGCAGGCCCCAGACTCCCAGGTAACTGAAGTCAGCAGGAAACCCTGTTTGATATTAACTACGTTCTTTATCAACTTTCTTCCTTGGCATAAAAATAAATGGTCTAACATTGCTTTTATCTTATGCGGCTGTAACATAATTCAAAAGTGAAAGGAATTCTTAGTATGGATGCCTCTTATCCTTCTGAGTTGCTTAGGCTTCTGTAATCACTTTTTTCATCTTTTATGAGGCTGTCTTAAAAAATCTATCTTTTAAAGTTTCCTTTAAGTTTTCTGCTTTCTAGCAACAATATGGTTTTACTATGTCTGAATGCTGTACTGCATGCTAGAATGTGAGTAGTCCTTGATGTTAACTGGTATTTCACAGCAGAGTTGTTGTCTTTATAACAAATTTAATTTTTATTCAAATCTTTCATGTATTTATGTAATGATATTATGGCTAGACATCCTCATTCAACTCTTTACACAATATCAACTCTGCTTAAACAGAATGTACACGACCCTTAAAGGTTGTTATAAATAACAGTGTTTACAATTTTTTTCACAATGTGATACTGTAATAGTTTTACTGGAAAGAAGTCACTGCTGTCAATGTCAGTTCCAGGATGAAGCTAAGTGTAAATTGATTAATCTTGTCTGTAAAGGCTGAAGAGCAGCACATGTAATTCACTCTCATTTCCCTCAAGCTTGTTTAATGATATAACACTGCATTATCATATGTCAGCAGATCACAACAGAAACACTTCACTGTAAAATGAATCAGAAGAAAAGATTTCACAATGAATTAAAGCATTCCCTTGTCAAAGGAGCCAAGCAACAAACTACAGAGAGTCATTGTTCTTTTGTTAGGATTCAAGTCATGTTTTAACATCTTGTTAAGCAGATTGACTAGCCTGCCAGCAGAACCCAGTGCAAGTGGCTCCAGCCAGAACACTAGCAAAAGTAGTGGGTTTTCGAAAAGCCAAGTGACTTCTGACCTGCAGTCATCAGTTTGGCCATCAGGTCAACAGTTGGTTCACAGAACATTGGCAATTGTCTTTCTCTTGGTGTCAGAAGGCCCCTGAAACATTATACTAGGATAATTAAGTAGAGAATATGGGTCAATGTGGACAAATAAATCAAAATGATAGTTAGAACACAGACTGATTGAGCAAAAACAAGGAGATCTGCTATGCCTGTTACAGTAGTCCTTGATGTTAACTGACTTTGTTAACATAACAGCCAAAGACAGCAAGTGGGAAAGCTTTGTGCAGTATCAAAGGCTGAGCAAAGAGACATGAGATTTAATTGTTCACCTTTATTTTTCAGAGAAAGACATGCAGTGCATCAATTTAACTGGCTCTAATGTGCACAAAATAGAAACTGTTCTTTAGAATACTAATTGGATTAGAAGATTGCCAATGACAAATCGGGGTTCTTGTAAATTTTACTGGTCCCAGTTTTAGACATAGCTACAGTCATGGTTGCAAAAGTGAAAATACATGTTCTGTGGAAATGGCTACTAAACAGAAGCAAATGAAGCCATAAATGCGTTTGCTAATTTAAATTGTCCTGTTAAAGCAAATTTTACAAAACTAATAAACTTAACATTATGGAAGAATACACAATAGTTATCTGAGATTTATCTTACTCAAGTCTATTTTTTTAAGAGCAGAATAAAATAAGACAGCTATCAAAATCTGTAATGATTTATGAAATATAAAACCTGACTAAGTGTTTAGAAACTAGTAATTTCATTGGTAAAGAACGTTTATCCAGAAAATATTTATCTATCTGTATAGCTATAGATATAATTGGTAGTGTGTGCCATAAGTTCACAAATCTTAAGATGATGACTATGCTGCTTTCAAAGCCACTAAAAGTTGTACCACTTGGGAGAAGGGAAAAGCAATCCACACTGTTGCAGAGCACTAAACAGATCACAGAGATGGATGATTAATCTTCTTAGCATGCTTTAATATGGAAATGACTAACATAAAACTACACCCAGCATTGTCCATTCTCTTATTTTGTAATCAAGTTAGCAGACTGTTTTAGTGCTATCTTTGTAATTATGAAGTTATCAACATTGCATTGCTAAGCTAAAAAGCTTCCTTTTGATTTAATAGAGCAGATTGCTGTGGCCTCTTTTCAGATGACCACCTTTTCCTTATCCTACTTTAATCCCAGTGTCTATTATAACATCTAAGGCCTGAATATGCTTTTGGATTACAGTAGGCTTCCATTGTTTATGCAGTCTATTTCTGTTTTGTTTTATAATACTTGTTATTTGTCTTTTCTGAATGAAAACATTTATGTCTAAATCTCCTTGTTCAACTAAAATGTTCTTTTACCTCCAGTAAATGTTGTTGTTGTGTCTTTCGGCTTACCTCCAATAAATAAATAAATAAATAAATAAATAAAAATAGCCACCTTGGCCTTATTGAATATCCAGCATGCTCTAATCACTTACAGCAGGTATAAACATTGTTATTATAACTTAAAATGTTTATAACATTACCGCCAATGCTGATCCATAACAGATACCATTTAGGCCCCAGATGTGACCAGAATGTGCCTGCACATTTTTTTTTCTTATCTTCCTGACTGTACATCATTACTAAAGCAGCTTAAGTATCTGACACGTGCTGCAGTGCTGTACTTTTCCAAAAATGTTGTTGTATACTTCATACTATAGAAAGGCTTTACTGAAGACAGAAGAAGTATAACATTGAAGGATTCATGTGTATTTATTTATCTGGCTTCTACCAAAAAGCATACTTAGAGACATTGGCTGGAGTAATCATTAACACAGCTGATTTTAAATCAGGAAAATATTTTCTTGGATGCTAGTCAAATTCCTAAGTGACTGTTTCATTACTTTACTTTTTATAGTGGTTTCCAAGAGTGACAGTATAATTCTGTGACCTGCATTTCATAAGAAGAGCATTTCAATGAAAATACAAAAAATGGAATTATAAAATCCAAAATTGTGGGTGAAGTAGGGAGTGGAGAAAGAAGGCTTCTTCCCTTTGTCATATGTTAACATAATCTTTTCATAGGTTACACAACCTTGTGGTAGGTCATGGCATTTCTTAAAATGGGTCCTCACAGATTGTAGCTTACTGAACTGACAGTACTTTCAAGTCTGGCTCTGAGTACAATGGTCATATGTGACAAGATATAGTCATTCATGATATTAGATGAATCAGCAATGCCTGAGAATATAGACAGGCTGGTTAGAAAATTAGCATAACAAAATGGGTGTTATTTACAGAAAGAAGAAAAAGTAGTCCTTAAAAGCAAATAGTAAACCCTTATTTTTTGCAGACAAACTTACAAATAAATGCAATATCCTTAAAGAGACAGTATGTTTGAAATGACTAAAAAAGTCTGCAATGTATGGTGTATACATAAGATAATTATATTGAGAAATAGCACAATGCAAGTTGACATTACCTTAGAATGACAAAATATCTGTTAGCCAACACTGGGGATAATTTGCTCAAGAGGTCTAGAATTAATGTTTTGAAGATGTGGAACACATGAGGTCCTTTTCTGTTTTCTCACAAACTGAATATGCTTGCAAAATAATGACTTAAATCTGTAGAGAAAAAGTTGTATATTTTTTTGATGGTTGACACTATCTTTAACTGAACATGTCCAAAATATCATATCTCCTTGAGGCTCTGCTTTTCTGTGTTCAGGTTGGCTATGCACAATACCTACCTTTGTAATATCTCAGGCAGGTGTGGAAGGGTGCTTATTGGAATTCTAACAACCATAACTATGATCTTGGGAATAGCAAGTCCATGTGTGCAGATGAAGGAGATTTTATCTCATGTTAGAGGATTGCATTTCCTGGAAACATTCTCCTTCTCTGATTATAGAAATAGCAATGGTAGAATATATAAGGGGTAGGGTGTAAAAAGTGCAGGAGGGTGGAGCCTTCCCCCTAAAAATGCTTTAATAGTGTAACAGTGATCTTTGAAATTCACTGTTTTTAATCCGTTTATTTTTATGGAAATTCATGAACTATTTTCCCTTGCATTTATGATATTTGAGTGCGGGCTCCGGCATTTCATCAATTTTGATTGTATTTCTTTTCTTATATTCATGCACTTTAGATTTGGAGTCTGTCTGTCTCCAGTTTCCAAACCATCCTCCACTCCACCAACCCATGTACAAACAATGGTCCTGAGACAACAATGTTGCATAAGTAAGTCAATGCAGCAACAACTGAGAACCTTCAGTGAGGGTATAAGTTTCTGTCATGTTGCAGATTCTCAGAGAGGCGTGGGAAGAAATAAGAAAGAAGTCTTTCTGGTAGCTTATGTGGATAGTCATTTGTTTGGTTTATGTACTAGTACAGACTAGTTGATAAACTAGTTGCATTTTAATTTAAAAGTTAAAAGTAGAAACAAAAGATCTTGATGACTGAGAAAATGAACTAAGAGAATTAGTTTTACAGTAAAAATAAAAATAAATAATTTGCCTTGTAAAATGTTATGCTGTTTTTTGAGACTGGAACATTTCTAATAAAATGTGATTAAATGGTTTAAATGGAACATTTTAGTTTTAGGATGCAGAGTTAATTATTCTATTACTGATCTCTTTTAACCATGTTTCATCAAGTATTGTAATAGTGTGTTTTCTAATATTAGCTGGCCAACAGAACAGTTTTGAAGATTGCTTTTCTAATTCCTTCACTGTTGTCCTTCAGTGTTGTTTATATGTGAAAGAATGAAGAAATCGTACCATTCCTTATTTCAAGCTTTATTAGGTGGTAAGGGTTGGAAAGTTGCCTAATTTACTGAAGTGTTTTATGCCTGCAAAAGGTTATAGTAACTGAGCTGTATAGCTTCTGTAGCTGTTTTTCTCCAGGTTTTACTTTTGTGTCTTAGGCTATACATGAAATACTATTAACTATTGTCATTTTGTTTTTTTATGATTGTTTTAATATATAAATTAGTTAATACAGATTGTGTGTATATTTGTTTAATATTTTACTACTTAAAAACTATTAATTATTTTCTTCAAGGCATTACAGCTGCTGTGTTAACCTATGTAGTTTTAAACCGTGGGTAAATAAAACATGGTACAACTTTTTTTTTTTTTTTTTTTTTTTTTTTTTCAAAATAATTTTTTTATTTTTTAAAAAAAAAGGTGAGTAAACAAAACCATGCATATACAAAAAAGTACAAGCAATGAATACACACAAAAATTACATACATGGATGCTTGTGACCTTGATATAAAGAGAGATGAACATAAGAACATATTTAACATGAACAAGGAAGAAGACTACAACATCTTGAAGTATGCATAGTATACAAATTAACATCAATAACCCAAAAGGAACAATATATACAGTGCTACCAGTACTAAAAAAAAAAACAAACAGTGTCAGTACGTTAAGACTACATATTAACAGCCCTACTTGTACTTTGCAGTAGAAGAGAGTGGCCCCATAAATAAAGAAAGAGAGTATAAGGGAAACATGGTACAACTTGATAAAACTTGTTTGAAGAGAAGGATTTCACAGAGTTTGCAAATTAAATCTACTTACTTGCTGCCATTTGCAGATGTAGCTTGTACAATTTTTATACATTTCTGAATTGCCCTGCCATGTTGTTTACTCTGATTTGCAATTGCAATAGGTTTCATTACCATAATATCGCTCATTTACATATTATTATATTGTCATTTGCATAAGATGCCAACCATGCTACTTCAGCAGATTGTGTAACAGCACTACCTGTGTCTCTGAAATGGCTGCACCCTGTGTGTCACTGCTTGCCATGCAATTTTGCCAAATGCACTGCACTGTTTCTGAATACTAACCAATATTTTGACATTTTTTTAATTCAACAAACTTCTGTCGTTATTCAAGTTTTAATGAAGTATAATTCTATGAAATGCCACTCTGTTAAGTTACCATATAAAATCTCTCTTCGTTCTTGTGTGCACTTTGCATGTGTGTGTGTGTGTGTGTGTGTGTGTGTGTGTGTGTGTGTGTGTGTGTGAGTTTGTATGTTTATTTGTTTGTATATGTGTGTGTGTGTGTGTGTGTGTGTGTGTGTGTGTGTGTGTGTGTGTGTGTGTGTGTGTGTGTGTGTATGTGTGTGTGTGTGAGTTTGTATGTTTATTTGTTTGTATGTGTGTGTGTGTGTGTGTGTGTGTGTGTGTGTGTGTGTGTGTGTGTGTGTGTGTGGTTATATAATCTTTAGTTGAAAAAAAATGCAGTTCTGGATGAAGTGGGAGGCAATCACCACTTAATCAGTATAATGGTATGTCCATCTCTAACACTCCACAAACTCAAAGTTATTTATGACATTTCATAGAAAAGGAACCTTACTTAATTGATCACTGTGACTTCTATAGTTACATATACATGCATAGTGGCTCTCATATGTAAAATCATGTACATCCCTTATATGTGTCTATACTGAGCAGGCAGCCTAGGTCTAGTTAGTATCCCTTCTTCCAGTCAGCTGTCTGTGAGAGGGGTAGCTTCCTGGGCTTTAAGGGCATGAATGTACCTCAAAAGGAGTTAGAACAGACAAGATATTCCAGATATAGTAGTGCTCCTTACAGAAGTATCCTATTGCATTGACCTGTGCATTTATTAAAAGTGAACTTGATTTTTGACTCGGACTTCATATAATCTAGATGTCTGTGTTTATACTTTTCATTGCACTTAAACTAAAGGAATAGATGTCACTGCCTCAAAAAGACAAGTGTTATCAATTACTTACATCATAATCAGCAGTAATCTTTTGTTGACGAGAATAAGCCAGAGCTGGACACTCTTATTTAAGCTAGACTGAGTGAGAAATGCCTGACTAACTGCAGAGTCACATGTTAATAAAGCCACTCAGTCTGTCATTGAGATTCATGCTGTCTGCAGATTCATCAGTTAAAGGAACTTATTGGTGCTGCTCCCCTGGAATTAGGACAGCTAACACCTTCCAGGTACATTGCCTTTTATCTAAGGCCCCACCTTCCAGCATGACTAGTAGAGTACCACAACACTAGAAGGACTTAGCTATTGGGCCGCCAAAGGAGTAACTAGCTGAAACCACTGGCCTTCCAGGTGAGTGAAGCCTAATTTGGTGGTCTTTGGGATGGCTCAGCTGTCTTTATGGAGGGGTATTATATAGGATTTTTCCGTAAGGTGAGACATATTTTTCTTGGATTTAGCAGTTTATTAGAACTGGGACAGAATATGCAAGACTATTTATTTATTCTATTTTATTTTATATTTGTTGACCGGGAAAGTCCGACTGGATATATGTCCATTTTCAGCAGAGGCCTGGGGAGAAAAGCCCCAACAATACAGACAATAAAATTACAATTAGAACATAAGACTTGGCTTATGAACTATAGTAGATAATAATATACAGTCAATAACCCAATACATTAATAAGGTGCAAATGAACAGTAAGGCTTGGTTTACAGACTCTGGTAGAGTCTATGGACTATGGAGGCAAAAATGCTACAGTCTATCCTGGATAATATGACATATAGTCTATCCTGGATAATATGACATATAGTGTAATTCAGTATTGTACACAGTACTGTTAAATGTACCATTGGAAAGAAGAAAAAGTGAGTTATACTAAAGAGTGGTAGGTAAAAAGAGGCAATGCAAGTAGTAGAGGGTGGATTAAGTAGAGGGGTAAGTAAGGGTAGGGTCAAGGGTGAAGGAATTGAGTGATAGAGAGTCTTGAGGGCCTATAGAGAGATAATAGGTAGTGTCAGTTGTAGAACTGGATAGCAGAGGGGTCAGAGGCGTAGCTATTTGCAATAAGTTTGAGGTATTCGGATGGAAGATGGTCAGAGACAGTGGTTTAAGGGGGTGTAGATATTTTTTAATTGTAGATGCTGGCATTGGAGCGAGTGTGAAAGTCTGTTCAATGACTGCAGTGAGATGGCTGGATGTTTAGTAGGTTTATTTTGTGGGAGAGAGGTTACTGTGTTTAGAAAATGTGAGTTAAACTGTGCACTGCTTTAGGAGTATTGTAAGGGAGGCAATGGGCAGGGTTGGGTTGATTTTCTAGGACTGAGCAATGCATTTATTGACTTCCAGAAGTTTTTTTGGATTGTTCGATGATAAATTTTGAGTATTGCTAAAATGTTTTTTTACTCTGTTTTATGCACTGTTTGCCATGGTTCTTTAACAGCCCATATTGTTGGAGGGATGTTTGAGACTTTGTTTGCAGTCATTAACTTCCAGGTTTTATCTCTAAGTTGAATGAGTTGCTTTTTTGGTTAACCAAGGGGCTGGTTTGTTTTTAGCTCTTTTGTTTTTTAATGGTGCTTACTCTGTCAGGATATTTAGAAATGTTGTATTAAACATGTCTACTGCTTCATCAAGGGGAAGAGTTTTAAGTGGAGCCCAGCTGATCAGGGAGAGGCTGAAAGTAAAAGTTTCTTTATAGAAGTTACTGAGGTTGCTGACGGTCTTATATTGATGAACATTATGGAGCTGTTTGGGGTGTCTGATTACGTAGCTTAGCTGGTGATCACTTAGGTTAATGGGTAGGGTGCCACTTGTAACAACATTGCTTTGATTAGATGTTAGACTCCAGTCTAGGATGGATTCTTTAGATGTGGCCCTGTTAATTCTAGCTGGAGTTTTGGTCAACTGAGAGAAGCCATGTAGCTTATGGGTATGGTTAGCACACATGAGTAAGGTGGTGAAGTGGGTGGAACCAAACCTGCCAAAGGGATTAATATCTACCTGCAAGTAGTTAAGAACCTGGTTGAGACTCAATTGTTAAGGGTAGCTTTGAAGGATGAAGATTGTTTCATCAGAGTCCTGAGGTGAAAATAAACCAGCAGAAAGCTGCGCTCGAGAACGGGAATGAAAAATGTTCATAACACAGAGGTATATGTGCTTTAACCATCCAATTGTAAGAGTTTTGTCTGTAAAGGCTTGACAGTTTGTCTCACCAGTTAGACCTTGTTTAGTGTTCCTACTCTTCCTGACTGCTCAGGGGTGTTGACCTTGTAGGTGTAACTAATTGACATTTTGCATATACAAATGTGATCTTGTAATTACAGACTCCTTCAGTGATACATTGGAAGTGAAAGTTATTTCTCCATAGAATGAGGGGACTTTTCTACTGCGATGGAAGATTAAAGTCAAAAGAGATCTTCTGGTGCTGACACCTTACTGTAAGTTAAAAAAGGTTAGCTCTCTGTTCAGTCTTCAGGCTGTTCCTAACTGCACAGAAGGACTAGACCTCTGTTTGATGAAATGAAGTTTTGCAGCCAGCAAAGGGCAATTTGGAATTATTGACACTTTCTGCATCAGTTAGAAACTGTTTGATTGACCCATCCCCAGATGCTGGTGCTATTAATCTAAACAATTCTACTAAGATATAAGTATTTATATAGCTGTCCAAATATTGCCTGCATTTCAGACAACTTTTATAAATAGTAAGACTTGTGTGATATTTAGCTGTCACATAGTTTTTAACACACACACACACACACACACACACACACATATAAGTATATATATATGTGTGTGTGTGTGTGTGTGTGTGTTCTTATTTATCTTCCATTCTTGTACTTTTATATTTACTTTGATGTTACTGCACTCTAATCAGTGTCTCCTTTTAGGTATTATCTTCTTATTAATGCTTATTTAGTTTTATGTAATCAAAGCTTTAGGTAGTTAATAATGCTCATTCTGTAGTTGTGTGTTTGATTTAATTAGACTTGATTTGCATTTTGTGCGAATTTGTCCAAGTCACTTAACCAGACCATATCCATGTCACTCCTGAAAAGAGGCTTTGGCCTAGCTGGCTTACCTGTTGAACTGGCAGACAAAGTGATGCTGGCAACTAGTCAGCCTAGGTATTTATGATTTTGTCAGTGGCCCTTGTGAATCTATCACACAATATGCTGAAAAATCCTTACTGATTCTCTTCCAGACAATTACAACTATTTGTTGGCAAACCTACTACTCACTTTATGGTCACTTGTCTTTTATTGAAACCTGCTGGTACTCATCTGTAATTATAAATTGTGCAAAACATATTTCTAAGCCTTTCACAGTTGATTGCAGTGTTGATGCAGGTAGAATTAAGGACATCCTAAAATGTAGCTGGAAAAGTTTTTCTGGGACACCCAGATTTATTATGTAAAACTGGGACCTCCCTAATTTTAATAACTATAAAAGGTAACAATTTCAAGAATTCACTGCAATGTAGTCATGCACTTATAAATAGTTCTGATTTCATCAGCATCACTCCTACAAGCAGTAACATGAATTGTTGCAACTTTGGAAATGGTGATGTTGACCAAATAAAGACCAAGTTCTGGTGTTAGATACTTTGGATGTAATTATCAGTTGTACTAGATGGTTTACCCGTAATAGTAATGAAGTGGTATACTGCACTACCTGCACAAGCTGTACTGCCTTTTATGTAAGGCAAGAACAAAAACAAACTTAACCAATGGGTTAATGAACACCTATATGCAAGGCGTACTAGGAACAAAAATAATGCCTTTTTTCAAACACACCTTACTGTCTTCAGATATATATATATATATATATATATATATATATATATATATATATATATATATATATATATATATATATATATATTTTTTTTTTTATATTGATGAGGCAGAAGTAATCCATGTGGTGGTGATTCTGACAATTATCTTGAAATTATAGTTATGTTGAAGATTAGATTAAAAATTAGTAAGTTCTCATGGCTTGAACAATAAGATAAATATGAAATGTGTTCTTAAGTAAAACATTATCATTACATTAACTTCATTTTTACAAGCATGATATAATTGCTAGATGGTACATCTTTTTAAGGCTCATGGGTTCCATTACTGTTTGCATAAAAGATAATCTCTTTAACTTGCTTTAATCACACACTTGCTTTTACTGGTCATTTCAGAGCACATGCTTTTTGCAATTGTGTATAGTACTGCGGTGGTGGTACTGTGGTAGCTTTGTCGCCTCATAGTAAGACGCTGTCCTGTTCGATTCTTAGCTAAAGCGTCTTCTGTGTGGAGACATACGTGAATGGGTGTACCTTCGTTGAAGAATGTGCGTCAGAGCTGGCAACTCGGCACGTAATAATCTACTGCCAATCATTAGGTGACTGGAGTTCCGCTGTGGCACTCCCTAACTGGGAAAAGCCAAAAGACACAACACAACAACATTATCTGTGGTATCACAGTTCTGATGAAGTCTACCACTGGATGAAACCACTTGACTGAGGTCTTTAAAATGTGGTTTGCTATTTCCAAGAGTGAGTATTTTTCTTGTATTTCTTATGTCTTCACTCCCACTGGCTAGAGGTGTTTTTTTATAAACCTATTTCTGTTGTTATGAGTAATATCAACCCTACAATGCCCAGTAAGAGATTTTAGAGATTCAGTCCTTTAGAATACATAGGGTATGACAAAGTCTGAATCTTGCAGTTACTTGCCAAAAGACATTGAAAGTGCCTATTACCATGGTCTGATGCATACTATTCCCTTGCCCTCTAACACATTGACTACTGTTGTCTTTTCACTACATTCTTCTTTTTTGTCCTAATCATTCTTTGCTTTCTGTGGTAAGAGCTGTACAGTTCTGGGATTGCTGTTTGCTCGCCCCTTAGATAAAACCCTTGTGAGGAAATTATTAGCCATTATAAAACGACCCCCCATTAATTTTCAAAAAACATGCACGCTGATAGGTCAGTGTGCAGTTTTGTAAATCAGAGTTATAGTAATGGGAAAAGGTCCGGTCGCCTGGACTTTTTCCATTACTATAACTCTTTTTTTTTTTTTTTTTTTTTTTTACAGCAACGGAGAACGCAAGATCTCTATTGCTTCACACTATCTCGCTATGTTAAACTCGTTTAACATAGCGAGACAGCATTAAAAAAAAGCAACGGACATTCTCCGTTGCTTTTTTCAATGCTGTCTCACTATGTTAAATGAGTTTGGCATAGTGAGACAGTTTGTAAAAAGCAACGGAGATCTTGCTTTCTCCATTGATTTTTACAAACTGTTTCGCTATGTTAAATGGGTTTAACATAGCGAGACAGCTTTAAAAAAAGCAACGGCTCCGTTGTTTTTTTAAAGCTGTCTCGCTATGTTAAACCCATTTAACATATCGAAACAGTTTGTAAAAAGCAACGGAGATCTTGCTTTTTCTGTTGCTTTTGCTCACAGCTCTGATGTACTGCATAGGCATACGAATGTGCAGTACATCAGAACTGCCGCAGAATACCAGACAGCTGCGGAAGGGCAGCAAGGAGGCATTATACAATGCCATTATTTATGAAAATTAATTATTTTTTTTCTTAAATAATGTCATTGTATAATAGCAATAACCCACTTCTGGGTGTGGGTAATGCTGGATTTACCCACAGTTTGCTTTATTTGGTCACTCGGGCTTCGCCCTTGTGACCAAACCACGCCAACCATGGGTAAATCCAGCATTACCCACACCCAGGCGTGGGTTATTGCTATAGTATTATATTTTATATCTTATATCTTTACATTCAAGTGTCTTGGTGGTAAATAATCACCATTCCATATCTTGAAGTCACACTCTCACACGTGATCCATATCCATACTAATAAATTCAAGGAGTGGCATAATACCTTGCCACCAGGAAAAGCCAAACAAAAGCCAACACTTCTGTTCTAAGTGAAGTAGTTAATAGCACTATCCTCTGATCTTTAACATCAAACCCACTGCATAGTTCTCAACTTTCCATCTCCAAAATGTGCTACATTACTAGTCCTATTGTAGAACAAATGGAAAATGTGGAGCACATACTAACAGCTTACTAGCAACTTCAACTAGGAAGCTCAAAGGATGGTTAAAATGTGGTATTTTACACTTATAAATCATTCTTTTGATGAAATAATATGATTCAGTATTATTTACCATGGATATCATTTAAAATAACTCTTAATGCCGAATGTGTGGCAGACTTTTTCAGTGTGGAGCTGTCAGGAACATTGACCTTGCACATGACACTAGAACAGTGACCTGCTTCTTTTTCATCTGCTACATTGCTGAAGTAGTTGCTCATTAAAGGCCTTCATTCATATGATTCAGTTTAATATTCAGAAACTGAATAGCAAGCTGGGCCTCATTAGAGGCTGGTGGTCATTTAGGACTTTAATACATTGGCAGTGTTTGAGACATGGTACAACTCACTCCAGTCACTCCAAACATGGGAAAAAATAGATTTTGGGCTGTACTTTATTCTGTGATTACAACCATAGGATAAAACTTTTTGAGGGCCTGTACCCTGTATTTACAGCTCAGATGGAGTCTACCATCTACATGCGGCACCCTTTTTATCACAAGATGACAAACAGTTCTTGTCTTCTTAACGTTATAGATAGTTAGGGCCTGATTGTCAGTTGAAGAACTATTGATGAAATACTGTTTGTATATGTATGCCTTTGGTTCTCATTTGAGCTTAAGAAGTTAAGAACAGAGGCTATGGTTCAGGAATATGATGGTATCATTCAAACAATGTCCTGTTGGAAGTTAAGGGTTAAGAAGCTCCACTGAAGTTTTTTCTAGAATCTAAAATGAGATGCAGTTGAGTTGTATGTTACTGTTTGATATGTAGTTCTTCCTTGTGTTTGTATGAGCAAACAGCCTTAAATTCTACAATAGGATGCATATTGTCTTTAAGGAATACTGAAAAAGGAATTAGCACTGTCTTGCATAAAAATGTTCCAATTGACTGTCTCAGCCATTAATACTAATGGAGTAAAGGGCTGATCCTCACCCTTCTGTCTCAGCCATTAGCAGTAATGGAGTAAAGTACTGATCCTCACCCTTCTGTATCAGCCGTTAGTACTAATGGAGTAAAGGGCTGATCCTCACCCCTCTGTATCAGCCATTAGTACTAATGGAGTAAAGGGCTGATCCTCACCCTTATGTCTCAGCCATTAGCAGTAATGGAGTAAAGTACTGATCCTCACCCTTCTGTGTCAGCCATTAGTACTAATGGAGTAAAGGGCTGATCCTCACCCTTCTGTATCAGCCATTAGTACTAATGGAGTAAAGGGCTGATCCTCACCCTTCTGTATCAGCCATTAGTATTAATGGAGTAAAGGGCTGATCCTCACCCTTCTATATCAGCCATTAGTACTAATGGAGTAAAGGGCTGATCCTCACCCTTCTGTATCAGCCATTAGTACTAATGGAGTAAAGGGCTGATCCTCACCCTTCTGTATCAGCCATTTGTACTAATGAAGTAAAGGGCTGATCCTCACCCTTCTGTATCAGCCATTAGTACTAATGGAGTAAAGGGCTGAGCCTCTCCCTTCTGTATCAGCCATTAGTACTAATGGAGTAAAGGGCTGAGCCTCTCCCTTGTGCCTGTAATCCAAGCAGACTGCAAGTCAGTGAGGGCTTACAGAAACAGGCAGAAACTAGTCCAATATTTTCCACAGAAAATGAACATTGTCCAAGTAACAGATGCTTTTTGGTGGATTAGTAAAACTGTCCATCATATCAACAGTTACAGATCCCCTGGATTTAGGGGTAGTTGGACTTTAAAAGCACTTGAACAGGTGATTGTGGTGAACCAAAGATTAATTCCAAATATTTGGAAGGTATGCACTATGGAAAGTATAACCCCAAGTGAAGTTCAGTAAAAGTAACTGAAGGATACAATATCTATCTAGAAGTACTATTTAATCATATCTATCTATCTATCTATCTATCTATCTATCTATCTATCTATCTATCTATCTATCTATCTATCATTTTTGTGTTCATAGGCAAATATTAGGCTATCAGTCTGCAGACCATTGCAAGCCTAGCCAATAACCAGAGGTCAGAATCAAACTCTGTACCTTGTAGCTGTGAGGTAAGACTTCAACTGGTACATCAACCCTCCTCATTTAACCATTGTTCTGTTGTAATAATCCAATATATACCTTAACAGACATAAGCCAAGACAGTGCACATTATTAATTACATACAGTAGCATTATAAATTCACTAGAAAAGTACAATACTCAAAAAGCAATGTAAATTGCTTAAGGTGTGAGTTTTGTAAACAATTTTTAACATAAATTCAATTTAACATATGACATTTGAATGTAACAAATAAACATGCAATAGCCCCCAGAAAGATAAATATATATATATATATATATTTATGTGTATACATTATGGTCTGCGTCCAGATAGCTAGGCCATGACAGATAACATTTGGAAGAAATATTGTAGTAGGAAGGCACAGAGAAGAAGTTACTCTTGGGGATGCAGCTTACATTTGAATTTAATTCTATCTTTGACATAATTTTTCAGAGCTGTTTTGAATGAGGATTCATGTTATAAGGATCCTAGGCCTTAAACACATGCCCTACATGGACAAACTCAAAAAACTCCAGCTATTCTCTGTCTCATATTGTCTATTAAGAGGCGATCTCTGCTTGACTTACAAAGCCATGTCTGACCCAGCCCTGTTAGAAATGTTACATCTAAAGAAATCCAAATCTCTCCCCACCATACACTCCAGAGACCTCAACCTCATTACCACAATCAACAGAACATGCTGGAGGGACAGGTTTATAATGCAGACACTGCCCATGCTTTGGAATAGACTGCCCATACATGTCAAGCAGAACACCTCACTAGCCCTCTTGAAGAGAAATCTTGATGAATGGATGGGAAATAGAAAGTTCACCTTGGGGATCACTGCAGTGGCTCTACTTGATAGAGGCACTGGGAACTAATGTCGGGCAGCACGATGCTGGGGCACATCTATGGGCCAGGTTGTAAAGGCTCCAGGGCCATTAGCCTAGTACACACCTATGAACCTAAAACCTATAAACACAGGGAGGATATGCAGACTCCACACAGAAGGCACCCCAGCCAAGAATCAAACTGGAGAACCTCTTTCTGTGACGTGATAAAGCTAACCACTGCACCACTATGCCAAACTGTTGTTCTCTCAAAAACTAAACTAGTAGACCCAAGAATAAAAGTGATGAAGGTGTTCAGAAAGCTTTTTCCTGGATTCAGTGACTGCTATGCCAAACACTGATGCAGGCTGGGAAGTCATTATTCCAGATACAGGAACTGATGCTGCTATGCTATCACATGGTACTATACTCTACCAGCTTTCAGAATCCACCATCACTAAACCTCCTGCATGTCTGAAACTTCTTGTTTCCATCTTCATTGCAACTCTCCTACTATAATATCATCCTCAATGACCATATAAAGAGGAAAGGTGGTGGTATTGGTTTAATATTTTCCAACACCTATCACATTTCCCCTTATAACAAACCAATACCAAAATTCAGTTCAGCTGAGCTTCATATTACTTTCCTCAAAATAATAACTTCCATATATCTAGCATGAACTTATATAGCTTCACACAACTAATTAGTGGCACCACACATTATAACAAGATATCAAATTACTGGATCCTGGTATCACATCCTGGCAAATGGTGCAGTGGTTTGCATTGTCGCCTCCCAGCAAGACGTTTTGTCGTTTGATTCTTGGGTGGGGTGTCTTCTGTGTGGAGTCTGCATGTCCTCCCTGCATTTGCATGGGTTTCCACTGGGTGCTCTGATTTCCTCTCATTGGATAGCAATAGTATTTCCAGAAGAAAAAATACTTCTAGGTGATGTGAATGTCAGTTAGTTGGACATAAACTCTAACTCTCCTAAATCTAGCATGAACTTATATGGTTTCACACAACTAATTAATAGCCCCTCACATTATAACAAGACATCAAATTACTGGATCCTAGTATCAGATCCTGGCAAATACACCATCACAAGTACAATGTCAGACTCTCTCAGTGATCATCTCCCAATCTATATGGCCAGACATCTCAAGCATCCAGTTAAATAGCTTATTTATAAAGCAACACACAATCTTTCTAATTTTAACCCAGAAATGTTCATTACTATACTACCATTTATTAAATGGAAACTTCTAAAATTCCTCCCCTTAAACGTTGCTATAAATTTATTGAATAGAACTCTTCTAAATATCCTAAATAGCCTTGTGGCTCCTAGAAGGACGAGACTAAACATAAATAATGTGATTTGGCTATGCAAAAAGTAGAATGCTAATGAAGGATAGAGAAAAAGCATGGAAATAAAGGCTAAAACATAAAACACCTAAATACCTTGAAAACTTCAAAATGCTTCACAATCATACTAAAAAGCAAGCAGATGAAGACAAAAAAATATACTATAATAGCTTTTAGAATAATACTAAACACGACCCTAAAAAATTTTGGACACCCATTTAAGAAATCTTACATCTCAGCCAAAAATTCAACCCAAACTCCTCTCCCAATAATTCACCACTCGAAATTGCAATACTGTTCAACTCTTATTTTATAGATAGTATAGCATTTCTAACCAAGTATTCCTCAACATCTAATCCCAACCCTGCCCAACAGTTACTTATCACCACATCCACTTTCACCTTCAAACCTGTGGCCACATCCTATATAAAACTACTCTTAAACAAACTTAAACCATGCTCTTCTTCAGCTGATGACGTTCCAAGTAAGTACCTAAAAATAGCAGCCAATAGCATTGCCTATCCTGTCTTAATCCTTATAAATAGGTCATTCCAGGAATTCCACATTCCCTGTTTTCGGAAAAAGTCACACATTATCCCTCTGCACAATGGAGGACATTCAACAAACATTAATAACTTTAGACCTATACCAATCTTATCTACCTTCGCCAAAATACTTGAAAAAGGTATTCAGAAACAATTGTTAGACTATCTCCCGCATGGTTTCTGCAATTCCAATAATACTAGGACTGCCCTTCTAACCTATATAGATGCTGTCAATAATGCTACAGATAATGGCAAGCTAGCCTCTTCCTTATTTTTATACGTGTTTAAAGCCTTCGACACATTTTGACACAGTAAACTTCTACTTCAAATGTCTTCACCAGGTCTCTCTCAGCCCACCCTTCTGTGATTCAAACGCTACCTGCCCAATAGGTATCAGTTAGTAAAATGGCACTCCATGATCTCTCCTTACCTTCCGGTAACCAGCAGTGTACCACAATGCTCTATCCTTGGTCCCATCCTCTAACATTTTCACCATCACGCTCTATACATTCACACAACAGGCCAGCCTAATACAATATGCAGATGATTCTGCATTCATTTGCACATCTGACAAAATGATACATCTCCAGAAATTGCTCAGGAAGCTTTAGCAGCCACTGAAACATTGCTTTGTAACTCACAAGTCATGCTCAACCCAAGAAAGACCAAACTATTGCTTTTTTCTCTAAGTCCCTCTCTCATGAAAAAACAAAATTTAAAGTCCTCTCTCTTGATAATAGAAACATTGAAGTCACTTCTCATAGCAAATTATTAGGGGTGAGAGTGGATGATAATCTTACATTCGACCTGCATATAGAAAATTGCATAAGAAAAATTCATCAAAAACTAGGGATGCTTTAAAAGCCAAAACCTTTCTCACGGACACAAATAAAACTACACTTGCCACTACTTACCCCCAATACATTATGGCATTCCCATCCTTACTAACCTCCAGGTTTCACAAAAATTAAAACTTGAATAATGCTATAACAAAATTGCTAAATTTGCAGCAAATACCCCTTTCAGAACCCACCAGTGTATAGCACTAAAAAGCCTAAATTGATTAGAATTGCCTCATCAACTAACATATACACAGCTTCTTACCACCTGTAAAATTATCCAGTATCCATCTGTTTGCCCAGCACTAAAAACATTCCACACAGCTATGTTCCCATTCAGCCATTGCAATCCACTGACCAAAAACCTCTGTCTGTCTATAAACCCAGCAAATCTGCTGGGCACTGTCTGTACTCGTACAAGGATGCTAAGGCCTGGAACAACTTATTTGTATCCATCAGGTCAATACTTTCCCTTCCATCTATCAAAACCACTCTGAAAAAACTTCCTAGCTAAAATCCAACTCTGTTCTTGCTCAAAACCAGGATAAACTGTATCCCTAAATGTAAATAAGTACCTTTTCATTCTTTATACCTCCTTACTCTCCCTCTTCACTTACTTCCTTACTTCTATCAAATTTTCTTCCCTGACTTTCTCTCTAAGTATACCATAAGCCTATTTCCCCCACTTCATATTGTAATTCCTGTTTTTATTAGACTAACTTACCTTTAATTTCTCTATGAATTGTTTAACATTTCTATAAATATTAAATGATTGTCATATAACTCATCAATTCTTAAACAGTGTTTTTATATTATGTCTACTTTGTTATAGTTATTTAAATTGCAGATGTTTTTGTTTTATTTCTGAACATTGTAAAATTATTGTTCTTAAAGTGTTTTGTAATAATTTGGAGCTTCCCTCCCTGGGCCTGCATTGAAAATGGGTTGGACTTTCCCAGTAATCAAATGTCAATAAATAAATAAATACTTACCAAAGCATTTCAAAGTTGCCAGCCTCAACCTAGTATGTGTAAAAAATATTAAAATTCACTTATGGCTGCACGTCCCCTGACCTTAATATAGAAGCAGGATTCACTAAGGAATTCTCAGTAGCATAGCTAAGGCAGGGTGAGAGGGGCAGCTACCCCTGGAGCAAAGTCTGAGGAGATGTGATCAACCGATCCAGATCTCTCTCTAATGCAATATCGGCTTTTAAAAGCTAGGATTGCATTTGCAGTCAAGCCTAAGTGCTGTAGCGCTCTGTGTATGGTCTAAACTGTAGAAACTGTTGCTACAGGCAGTTTAAAAGTAAAAAATCCCTAAAATCTCAGTCTTACAAGACTCATCTGGAAAGTTATGGAACATATCATAAGTGACATCATAAACTCTGATATCAAGAATTTTGTTAGACTTGACCCCAAACAGTTTGGTTTTGTAAGGGTTGACTCTGTCTAATTTGGTAAATTTCTTCAAATGGGTTAAAGAAGCTATAGCTGGTGAATATGCTGTGCACATAGCATATGTTGACCTGGCTAAGGCTTTTAACAACATTCCCCATGCTGGTATCATGCAGAAGCTAAATGCCTTAAACATTAACCCATATTTGGTAAAAGGAATAGCAGACTGGCTGAAAGACAGACTCCACACAGACAAGTTGTATGTGCCTCATCAGTAAGTATGAAAGTGACCTACAGTGTCCCTCTGGGCTCAGTGTTGAGACCTCTCTTTTTGGTGTTTACTTTTCAGATCTCCAAGCAGAGAGCCAATACCTCTGACTATCACTTTGCAGATGATTGCAAACTGTGGATTGTTGTTGTTACACTATGATACCCAAACCCCTCTACAGAATGAACTTTCCCCTAGTAAATTCTTGATGTTCAAAAATAGGTTCACAGTAAATGCTAAGAAGTGTAATATCATCACTTTTGGCAAATAATCCCCCTTATCATAATTTGTATGGCAACACACCACTACAAAATGAAAATATAGTCAGGGGACGTGGATACTTGGGCTGTTAGGTCCATCGGGCTGATATGTCCATCTGTTTTGACCATCACATAACAACAGTTGTCAGGAAATCCTTTTATTTAGCCCTGCTAATAGCCAAAGGAGTATCATCAAGGATGAAAGAGGTAATCGCTCCCTTATATTCAACATCGATCAGGCCAATTATCAAATAAAATGAACGCCCCCTTTGGGATGTATCTCACTAAACATATCAAACAATTTGAAAGGCCTCAAAGGTTCTAACCAGAAAGATCACAGACATAAAGGCCGTGATCAGCCAAGAGAGACTGGAAGCTCTATCACTTTATTTAGTGTCATATTAGACTTTTGAGAGGAGAGCTCTATCTCACTTACCATGTCATTAGACATCCAATTATCTGGTGCCTCCTGCTCCTGTACAAGTATAATATCTTCAGCAGTACTAGAACTAGGGTCCTTAATCTTCACCTTCACCAACAGACACATAAAACATAGTGGAGGGATAGGTTTATAACACAGAATCTCCCAAATCTCTGAAATAAACATTCCCTACAGGTTAAGCAGTGTAACTTTCCATTTGATTTTAAACATAAAGTAGATGACTAGATGGGAATCCAAAATTTACTCCAGAATTAAATGGTTTGGCCCTCCTGGAGAAAGAAGGTGCTGCCTGAGGAAGGGTACTGGTGAGGTAAGAATGGCCATGAGGTTCAGGGGCCTTGGAATGCAATACATAGTCCTGCAGGTAAACTGAAATGTGAATCATTTCCTAAGTAGAACTGTGTTATGCAAGATGGGAATTACTAGCAGTGTAAATGAAATGAATGTGAATGTATTTGGAGAAACTGGTCTGTTTAACTCTGTATCACTAAACATAAAGTTTCATCCTGAAGCTATCCTATGTGCTTTCACCACACCCACATGGGAAACATTTCCAATACTCTCTAAAGTAGAGGTAGACCTCAGAGTTAGGAAATGGGTGACTTAAAAATCGTCATCCTGATTGGAGAATGAATGTTCTTCAGCATGATGTTGATGTACAAGTACTGCCCACTGAAAAACAAGTCCACCACTTCACATAAAATAAGCAAAGACCACTATTTGTTATGCTCACTAAACAACACTTTGCTGTTTAGTGATTGTAAAAATAAAAAAGGTAAATTCATGAAAAAAAGAAAGAAAAGCATGTGTGTGTGTGTGTGTGTGTGTGTGTGTGTGTGTGTGTGTGTGTGCATTTTTGTGTTATGTTGTATGCTCTTGTGCATGTGAAAGACAGAGGGACAGAAAGAAAGTGCAAGTGAGAGAGAGAGAGACAGAGTGCTGACTGCAACAGGCAGTCCATCCGAACAGATTCACTGAGCAATAAAAAGAATAAAACTGACTGACTGACTTTAATCTGCAGTGATTTCACAGAAAAACTAATCATTCTAAGAAGGACAGAGCAGCAGTATAAGGCAAAATCAAAGACAGTAAGTGGTGGTTGTGGTCGGTGGGGTGGGGAAGGTGTGTTGCCATGCCTTGCATTTCATGATTTGTTTTCATTCTATTGTTCACAATGAGGCACCTGAGGTAGATTTACTCAACAAAGTGGCTTTAACTGCTGATCGTGTGTGTGTGTGTGTGTGTGTGTGTGTGTGTGTGTGTGTGTGTGTGTGTGTGTGTGTGTGTGTGTGTGTGTGTGTGTCTATCTATATATGTGCCAGTCTGTCTGTTTGTCTGTATCTATATCTATCTATCTATCTATCTATCTATCTATCTATCTATCTATCTATCTATCTATCTTTAGATCTGTATCTAGATAGATAGATATACATTAAATATCTTGTATTTTGGATGTAAACTCATTCCTCCAGAAACAATTATACATGTTACAGCAAGTTTGAAATATTGGATTGAGGAACTGTTTTACATCACAAATATGTAAAAAAAGTAAATAATAAAAAATACAAAATAATTTAGCAGTTAGCCCATTCTTTTAGCACAATAATGTCTTCCAAGGTATGTGTTAGTGGGGGACTATAGCCCTTTCAGGAGTGTAGAGGTCTTCCACCTGCAGTGTTGCATCTCACAACACTCTTGGGCAGACTTTTTTTCCCCAGTAACACACACACTGTTGGGCATTATTGCTTGCGTAATTACTTAGTTTGACTGAAAGTGTAACTGAACCTATTGAATAGCATGTGCCCTATGATACCACTTGTTAAAAGTAATGTCAACGTAAAAATAAATGTCTCTATAAATGTTAACTATTGCAGCCATGAGGAAGAGGTTCATTCGACCAGCCTTTGGGGGATTGCACCTAAGCTGGCTAGGGCCAAGGTGTTCTCCAAATGAGATACTTCAAGTGGATTCTGGCAGGTGTGCCTAATAAGGCATAGTCATAAGTTAACAATCTTTATCATGTTGACTGGAAGGTTTTTGTTTCAAAAGATTGTGATCTGTCATAACTTCAGTGCCAGAAATATCTCAATGTAAAATTATCGATCTGCTGATGCTGAAAGGACATGAAGGTGATATTGTTATAGATGATGTGCATGTGTTTAGTCATGATAAAGAGACATGAGAAAAGATTGGAGGCAGTGTGTTCCAAACCATTACAAATTCAGGTTAGAATCTAAACAGAGACAAATGAAGTTTTATTAAGTGCAAAATCCAATATTTTGGGCACAGCACAAGTGCTACTGAAATCAAACCAGAGTCAATCAAAGTCAAATCAATAGCAGAGCTAAACGGTTCAGTCTGTGTAATTGAGTTGTGTCAGGCCCCAGGCATGTTAAATTTCTTTGACAAGTTTGTACAGGATCAGTCCACAATGCTATGTCCAATGATAGATTTACTAAATGAAGCCTGACCCTAGTCTTGAGGGAATTCTCAAGCCCAAACCATCAGCAAAGTTAAATAAGTACAGATACTTTACTAAAAGGACACAAACAACCTAAACAACATGTCCTACATGGACTGACTCAAAGTCCTGTTACTATGCCCTATATCTTACAGACTGCTAAGAGGTGGCCTGTGTCTGGCATACAAGGCATGCTCCGAGCTAATACTGATGGACCTACTGCATATTAAGCAAGTCAGATGGCATCAGAAATACTCAGTCTAGGGATCTAAACTACTTCTGAAATATCAACAGAATGGTTTGGAGAAACAGGTGTATCTTGCACAGAATACCAATACTCTGGAAGAGACTCACCATCCACATTAAACAAAGTTCATTCCTGTCCATAGTCAAGCACAACTTGAATCTACTCCAGGACTGCCCCCTGTATTAATAACAGAGAAAGGCAGCTCCTAAACACTTTATCCCATGCATCCCCTTAAATTGTCTGTGGTTTGGTCCTGGTTATTCTCACTGTGGTTAATATATAATTACTGACCACTGGATGGGTACTCTTTCATCAGGTCAACAACCTTCCCAATACACCCTCTATATAGACTACAGACCACAATACCTAAACTAAAAACAACCCCACAACCTAACATAACCCTACCACCATACCTATTACCCACAGAACACAATCAAAAAACTTCCCCTATAAGCAAGCACATATAGAAAATTGATAAAACTAATAATCTTATCCATATCCGACCTAGCCCTCAGTGGAGACATCCATCCCAATCCTGGTCCCTCAATCTCCAACCCCTCCCCTCATAATCAGACTACAAACCATATCTTCTCCCAAATCACAGCCAGTAGAAAGCCAACCGACCTCCTTCTCATAAGCCTAAATATTAGAAGTATATGCAACAAGATGCATGAATTCCATGCCACCATAGACTTCTACTCCCCTGATGTAGTGATCCTTACAGAAACATGGTTAAAACCGCACATTACTAATGAGCAAATCCTCCCTACCAGTTACAATATACTAAGAGTAGGCCGACTAAACAAAAAAGGAGGTGATATAGCTATAATATTTAAGCAGCATCTAGACATCCAGATCTTAACATTAGCAGCTCCCCAAATAGGTAAGGAAGAAATAATATACACCAACCTTAAAATAAGCCAAAATAAAAACCTAAACATAATAGGTTGCTACTTCCCATCTGGCCACAACATCCCCCCACTTAAAAACCTCCTCAGCTGGACTACACACCACCTACCCCAAGAAACTTTAATTCTGGGAGACTTCAACACTGACTGGCAATCCTGCTCTAGCAACCACGCAATCCATCATGTAAACCTTCATGGCTTCACCCAACTAGTCCAGTCACCTACTAGGATAAGTAACTCCAACAAACACACTACCCTTATTGGATACTAGTCAATAAGAGCCCCCAGTCATATATAGCAGGCTGCTTATCTGACAGCCTCATAGATCACTCCCCAACCTTCCTACTAAGAAAACACCTTTATAAAGTGAAACCCATCATCTACCATCAAATATGCAAAAAAACTAACTTCAACCCTCTGTCATTCAGCTCATCCCTAAAAGACTGTAACTGGCAACCTCTAAAATACCTCAAGCTAGATGACGCAGTTGACTACTTTAATAAAACATTCCTAAGCATCCTTAATTACCACACTCCCACAAGACATTCTCGAACTAGAGCCCAACCATCCCCATGGCTACAAAAAAACGCCAAGTCTGAAATGAAAAACAGGGATAAAGCCTAGGACAACTGGTGCAAAACCAAAACCCCCTCTACTAGGCAGAAATTCCTAGAACTACGCAATAGAACCTAAAAGCTTATAAAACAGGACAAAATCCAATACTACCCAGTCTGCCCCTACCTCCTCCCAACATAACCCCAAACAATTCTGGTCCTCAATAAACTCCATCCTCCACCCAGGTAAAGTAAGTACACTCACCCCTAACTTCACTCACTCCTCCAAAAATATTGCTACCTCTTTCAACAATCACTTCACACAAACCATACTATCACTAGCTAGACAACACAACCCCTCCCATAAACCCACACCATCAACTACAACTAACAATCTCCCCAATAGCTTCTCTTTCTCTCCTGTTCCTACCTCCAAAATAAAACAACTATTAACTAAACTTAAACCCACCAGATTAGCAGCAGACAACCTCCCAAGTGAATACCTTTAACTTGCAGGTGACACTCTAGCCTACCCTGTATCACTCTTGATTAACAGATCTCTGTCAGAAAGTTATGTTCCCACACTATGGAAAGTCTCACACATAATTCGCCTACACAAAGGAGGCCCCTCCACAGTTCTAAGCAGTTACTGCCCCATAGCTATTCTATCGTCACTCTCCAAAATACTAGAGCGATGCATTCATTCTCAAGCCTCAGATCACCTCCTTGCTAGCAACCTCCTCTCCAACACACAACATGGTTTCCAGTCTAACTATAGCACCACCACCGCCTTACTCTCTTTCTCTAACACTATCCTACAAAATAAAAATGCAGGTTATCTCTCCTCAGCTACCTTCCTAGACCTCTCTAAAGTTTTTGAAATGGTCCCACACAAACAGCTCATCTCTCTTCTCAATAACCTATCCTTCTCTCAACTAGTCATCAACTGGTTTCAGAGTTACCTATCTGACCGCCAACAAGCAGTTGTTTGGCAGGACAACCTATCCCCCCCAACTACCAGTCTCCATAGGGGTGCCCCAAGGGTCCATCCTGGGACCCCTACTCTTCTCTATTTTCACCAGTAATCTAGCCTCAGCCACAACACATGGCACACTCATACAATATGCAGATGACTCAACCATCATCTGCACAGCCCACTCCCTACCTGAACTGCAAAAAGTCACACAGGAAGCATTTTCTTCTATTGAAACTTGCTTATCCGATGCCCAACTAATACTCAACCCAAACAAAACAAAATTACTAATCTTCCAACCCACCAAACTTACCCATGACAGCTCTCACTTTAACATCACAGCAAAAGACAACACCACCATCCATCCTACAGAACACACCAAATTACTAGGAGTAGAAATAGACAATAAACTGAACTTTGACATTCACATTTCCATGACCATTAAAAAAGTGCACAAAAAAATAGGAGCATTATGTAGAAATCAGCAACTACTTACCAAAGCAGCCAAAATTTCGGTAGCAAATTCTCATCTTATCTCTACCCTACTCTACGCCTCTCCAATATTTACTAACCTTAAACAATGCGCCCTAAATAAGCTCGAAACCTGCTACAACAAAATTGCCAAATTCACCACATGGGGCTTCCTACCATACTCACCACTGTCTCTCACTAGCAGATCTGGGCTGGTTAGAGCTCCCCCACCTCCTTCAATGGTACCAACTCGCACTCGCTCACAAACTAATAAACCAACCACTAAAAGTCTCATCCCTCCAGAATCTACTCCAACCCTACATAACCATGAGACCACTAAGATCCAGCCACAAAAACCTCCTGCAGGTCACAAGAGCCAATAACTCTGCTGGAGAAGCATTATTCTCCATAACTCTGGAACTCCCTCCCATCCTCAATTACCTCTGTAACTTCTTGCACCCATTTCAAATCCTTACTAAAATCATACTTAAAAACTTGCCAGATATGCCCTTGCAACACCCCCCCCCCTCTAATACCATCCACTCCACTCACCCACTACCTCTCTCGGCCCTCTATCAACAACCTGCTCTTAGCAAGCTTGGCTACTCATGTTCCCAGCTACCTACCACATAATACTAACTTCTTGTAGCAACAACTAATGGCTGTTATGTACCTAAAAAACAGATTGTATCAATTGTTCACTGATGAATCTCAACTACATTTGTAACCATGTATAGTATATGTCACCATATTTTAAAATTGTACTATGTTCTACAGCTGTTTTACATCTATGTTTTATTCTTGTCTTACGTCCTCAGCTGGACTAATGTCTATATTTAAGTGCTATGAATTTTAACTGTATAATGCAAGTAATACTTAATGTATTACAACTAAAGTTACATTTCACAGAAACATGATGTCCATTAGTTTATTTAAAACAATTGACCACATTTTTGCAGACAGAGCATTTACTGCAGGGTATAGTACCTTTGGGCATAGACATTTCTGTACCAAATCCCAAAATGGGAAGTTCGAACTGATTATGTACTGTCATATCCCCTAAATTTCTAGTCCTCTTATAGGAGATCTGCAGCCTATTAAGCAGCAGTCCACTCAGTTCTTTGTCCCTGAGTAACATGGGCCAATATTGATGAACAGTATTCACAACTTTGTCACTAATAACATTAAAAGTAGTGACAAAGTAAATATCATTAGAATTTATTTGATTATTACCTATATAAGAGCTAAAAATATAGGCAGGCCCACTATCATTTTGGACATTACTTGTGGGGTTATATATGCTTTGAAGTGCAGTTGTAATAAATATTACATCGGTGAAACTAGTAGAAAATTCAAAGTGCGATTTCAAGAACACCTAAGAGACATAAAAAATGCTAAGATAGACAGCCCTTTAGGCAGTCATTTTTTGGACTTTCATATTTCAAGCCCTGAATGTATTTAGGGCTGTGTTCTGGAGAAAATCGAGGTGTCTTTGGGTGAATTGGTCAGCTTAAATAGTAAGCTGCGTAGAAAAGAAACCTCATATATTTTAAAATTCAATACATTGGAACCATTAGGGTTAAATAAAGATTGTGATTGATTGGAAATATGTAATTTAATTTAATTAGTAGTGGGTGTGACTTGTTAATTTCATTTGTATATTACTATGGTGTTTTTTATGTTTTTTTTACTCTTTGAAGGCTGTATAGCCGAGGTGCTAAGTTAATAAATTCCGTGGTGTATTTTGACTTGCTTGTTGCTTGTGGTATTTTTTCTTGTTATTTTGGAATATCCGAAGGATCTTGTATTTTTTTTTTTTTATCTTTTATCTTGGGAATTCATGTGTACATATATTATTAATTATACAGCCTTAGTTAGAAATACCTTATAAACTTCTGAATTTAATCCAGCTTTCCATAGAGCTTTATTCTCTTTTACTTTATTTAGTTGTTTCACAACTTCTGCTCTACTAATCATCATCATTCTCTTTCGGCTTTTCCCGTTAGGGGTCGCCACAGCGGATCATCTCTTTCCATTTCTTCCTATCCTCTGCATCTTGCTCTGTCACACCAACCGCCTGCATGTCCTCTCTCACCACGTCCATAAACCTTATCTTAGGCCTTCCTCTATTCCTCTTACCTGGCAGCTCCATCCTTAGCATCTTTTTCCCAATATACCCATCATCCCTCCTCAGCACATGTCCAAACCAACGCAATCTCGTCTCTCTTACTTTGTCTCCAAACTGTCCAACATGAGCTGACCCTCTAATATACCGATTCCTAATCCTATCCATCCTAGTCACACCGATTGCAAATCTTAACATCTTTAACTCTGCCACATCCAGCTCTGACTCCTGCCTTTTTGTCAATGCCACTGTCTCCAACCCATATAACATAGCTGGTCTCACTACACTCTTGTAGACCTTCCCTTTCACTCTTACGGATACCCGTCTGTCACAAATCACTCCTGACACTCTTCTCCACCCATTCCACCCTGCCTGTACTCTCTTCTTCACCTCTCTTCCACATTCACCATTACTCTGAACTGTTGATCCCAAGTACTTAAACTCGTCCACCTTTACCAACTCTACTCCCTGCATCCTCACCATTCCTCTACCCTCCCTCTCATTTACACACATATATTCTGTCTTAGCCCTGCTGACCTCATTCCTCTGCTCTCTAGAGCATATCTCCACCTCTCCAAAGTCTCCTCAACCTGATTCCTACTCTCACTACAGATCACAATGTCATCTGCAAACATCATAGTCCACGGGGCCTCCTGTCTGATCTCATCTGTCAACCTGTCCATCACCACTGCAAATAAGAAAGGACTCAGAGCTGATCCTTGATGTAATCCCACCTCCACCTTAAACGGATCTGTCACTCCCACTGCAGTCCTCACCACTGTCACACTACCCTCGTACATATCCTGTACCACTCTTACGTACTTCTCTGCCACTCCCGACTTCCTCATACAATACCACAACTCTTCTCTAGGCACACTGTCATATGCTTTCTCCAAGTCTACAAAGACGCAATGCAACTCCTTCTGACCTTCTCTGTATTTCTCCATCAACACTCTCAGAGCAAACATTGCATCTGTAGTGCTCTTTCCTGGCATGAAACCATACTGCTGATCACTAATCATCACCTCCCTTCTTAACCTTGCTTCCACTACTCTTTCCCATAACTTCAAGCTGTGACTAATCAGTTTTATCCCTCTGTAGTTACTGCAGCTCTGCACATCACCCTTATTCTTAAAGATAGGTACCAAAACACTTTTTCTCCACTCCTCAGGCATCCTCTGACTTTCCAAAATTTCATTAAACAATCTAGTTAGAAATTCCACTGCCATTTCTCCTAAGCACCTCCATGCTTCCATTGGTATGTCATCTGGGCCAACAGCCTTTCCATTCTTCATCCTCTTCATAGCTGCCCTTACTTCCTCCTTGCTAATCTGTTTCACTTCCTGATTCACTATCCCCACATCATCCAACCTTCTCTCTCTCTCATTCTCTTCATTCATCAGCCTCTCAAAATACTCTTTCCATCTACTCAACACACTCTCCTCTCTTGTGAGTACCTTTCCCTCACTATCCTTTATCACCCTTACATGCTGCACATCTTTCCCAGCTCTGTCCCTCTGTCTAGCTAATCGGTACAGGTCCTTTTCTCCCTCTTTAGTGTCCAATCTCGTACAACTCTCCATATGCCCTATCCTTAGCTTTTGCCACATCTCTCTTTGCCATGCGCCTCATCTCCTTATACTCATGTCTACTTTCTTCATCTCTTTGACAATCCCACTTCTTCTTCGCCAGCCTCTTCCTCTGTATACTCTCCTGTACTTCCTCATTCCACCACCAGGTCTCCTTGTCCTCCTTCCTCTGTCCAGATGTCACACCAAGCACCTTTCTAGCAGTCACCCTTACTAGTTCTGCTGTAGTTACCCAGCTATTCGGTAACTCTCCACTGCCTCCCAGTGCCTGTCTTAACTCTTCCCTAAACTCCACTTCACAATCACCCTTTTTTAACTTCCACCATTTAATCCTTGGCACAGCTTTCACATTCCTCCTCCTCTTCTTGATCACCAACGTCATTCTACATACCACTAATCTATGCTGCTTAACTACACTTTCACCTGCCACCACTTTACAGTCTCCAATCTCCTTAAGACTGGCCCTCCTACATAGTATATATTCAACTTGTGAGCATCTTCCTCCACTCTTGTACGTCACCCTATGCTCCACCCTCTTCTTAAAATACGTATTCACCACAGCCATGTCCATCCTTTTCCAAAATCCACAATCATCTGAGCTTCTGCATTGCTCTCATAAACAGCATACGTACCCATCACTTCCTCATCCCTCTGTTCACTTCACCAACATGCCCATTAAAGTCCGCTCCAATCACTAGTCTCTCACCCTTGGGTACACTCACCACAACTTCATCCAACTCACTCCAAAATTTCTCTTTCTCTTCCATCGCACACCCAACTTGAGGAGCATATGCACTAACAACATTCATCATTACACCATCAATTTCGAGCTTCATAAACATCACTCGGTCAGACACTCTCTTCACGTCTAAAACACTCTTGGCATATTGTTCCTTTAGTATAACCCCTACCCCATTTCTCCTGCCATCCACACCATGATAAAACAATTTGAACCCGTTTCCTAAACACCTGGCCTTACTTCCCTTCCATCTGGTCTCTTGCACACACAATATATCAACCTTCCTTCTCTCCATCATATCAGCTAGCTCTCTTCCTATACCAGTCATACTGCCAACATTCAAAGTTCCTACCCTCACTGCTACACTCCTAACCTTCCTCCTATCTTCCTGCCTTTGGGCACGCCCTCCTCTTCTCCTTCGGCCAACAGTAGCCCAATTTCCGCCAGCACCCTGTTGGCTAACAGTACTGGTGGCGGTCGTTGTTAACCCGGGCCTCGACCGAACCGGTATGCAATTATGAAAAGTTCTCCGCATCAGTAATTTTTGGCAGAAGTTTTATGCCGGATGCCCTTCCTGACGCAACCCTCCCCATTTATCCGGGCTTGGGACCGGCACAAAGAAATGCACTGGCTTGTGCATCCCCAGTGGCTGGGTTTTCTGCTCTACTAATGTGTTTTGTTAATAGATCTTTAGCATCCTCAGATAACAATTTATCTAAATTAGTCTCTAAAAAGGATTATATATGTTTATTTTCTGGATGTATTTTACTTTTACTTCTTTCATCAATTTATTATAATATTTTCTAAACTTTTTAGGATATCTTCCATGTGTGTTTTATGTCTGTCACTCTCTTGATATTACTAAACTGGTTATAGTATTTAATATTTTGTCCTATTGGCCAATATGTATGGTCAGCTGGGATTAATATATGATTTAAGTTTCCATTTCTTCAGCATTATTATTATTTTTTATGAGGCCTTTTTTTGTATTTCTTATGTGGGGTTTTCGCTATGTCTAAAAATATATTTTTTGTCTTGCACTTTTTTGGCAATATTTGTTTTTGCTGTATGTTTGTCAGCTTACCCATTATTTGTATTTATTTCATAAACAATGTGCAGTTTTTCCATACATAAATGATCTGAAATTATCCCATAGTGTATTTATACTATCATTTTTGTCATTAAATTAAAAGTATTTATTTCTTCTATGAACACTTGTTTAAACTCTTCAGTCTTATATTAATATATGCTGGCATTCTATGCTATATTAGTAGCTTATTATTATTTGTTGTTAATATAAAGGTTAAAGAATTATGATCTGATATTAGACATGTAATTAAACTTGCTATGTTATGAGGTAGTGCCATCTGTGCGAGGGTGAGTAGGGCAGTAGATATGTACATATGCCAGCATAGCTAGCTGGAGTTTTGTAAAGAATTTAATGTTATTTACCAATCACACTGATTTGTACAGATGTTTGAGTTAAAAATATACTTGTAAAGTTACTTGTGTTAAAAGTGCATTGACAGTAGGTCCTGCTGGGCAGAAAGAATGCATACATGTATATTAGGTTGTATAGCTATAACTGATCAAATGTGTATGTTTTATCAGAGAACCCTGGAAGGGTGGAAAGTTTGAAATCGTGTTATAGCTTTCAGATTCTGCCGCACACCTTAGCAAAGCTGTGTGTGTGTGTATTGTACCAGAGTCAGGTGACCAGATGTGATGTCATCCTCTAACTAACATATGGTTTCTTTGAAATTCTCACAGCAGCACTTTAGAAACTGACAGGAATGATTTTTGTCAGGATATATATCTTACACATCCATACAGAGAGAGACATCATCTGGCTTTTCTTGTGGTAAGACACTCAGCACACATTAGCTTCCCTTGCTTTAGTAAGTAGTCAGGAAGCAGTAATTCTTTAGTTAGTCAGGCACATTTAGTGAGAATAATTTAGTACTGTTTTCTGCATTTGTGAGAAACTATCCAACTGTATTATTTTTTATATCTTTGTGGTTGAAACTCTGTTGTTTATTGTATTCAGTATTCTCCTGCTTTCTGTTTTATTTATCATTAAATATTTTAATGCCTTTCATTGTGGCTGGTCCTTTAGTGAGTGCTTTTAACATTTTTAGAGTACTTGTGCTTGTTTTAATGACATCGTGGCCGTTCCTGAAAGCTTTGCTGCTTTGGTCATACCCTACCATTTGTATTAGCATTAATCTTTGCACAGTATAATTGGGTACTCTTTGTAAGAGCCTTAAGGTAGCTGACTGGTGGCAGATTAATTACCACAGAGTCTGAGCAGAAAAAGCTAGTAAATCTATGCCAGCTTTTCCCAGGTGTGTGTGTGTGTGTGTGTGTGTGTGTGTGTGTGTGTGTGTGTGTGTGTGTGTGTGTGTGTGTGTGTGTGTGTGTGTGTGTGTATGTGTGTGTGTGCGTGTGAAACTCAAATATCCAAGTGTGTGCGCCAGCTACTGAGAACAGGGACACAGAGATCCCTAGTGGACAGTGTGAAGTTTTCTGTTGGTCTGCAGAGAGGAAGAGAGTCCATCCTGAGGTCTGGAGTATGCTCTCTGTATGCTCTTATGGGAAATTGTGCTTGGTGCAGGGAGCTGTATCTGAAAATATTGCGTGAATCCATCTTTGCTCTTACTGACCAACCCTCACTGGAGTCAGTGATGAGGACTGAGTCTCCTTTATTGCTGGCCCGGAGTAGGAACTCATCATAATTCTAAAGTTACTAACCTGTTTTAGGTCCACGGTGTGTGTGTGTGTGTGTGTGTGTGTGTGTGTGTGTGTGTGTATGTATGTATGTATGGGTTCCCTTTTTAATTTTGAAATACTTAAATCCCGAATTTCAGTATTTCGAAATTAAAATACCGAAGTCTTGAAATACCAGTAAACCAGAAGCGTGAAATTCAAAATCCCGAAGTACGGAGATTTTGAATTAGCGCTTCTGGTGTTGTGGTGTGTGAATGGTAAGATGCGAGTTTGGGTATGTATGTATGTGTATGTCTGTTGGTTAGGGGATTTAGTGTCTGTCAATGTGTGTTTTGACTGTGATGTGTATGTGAGAGGGTGTGTATAATGTGTGGGAGTGAGTTGCTTGTGTGTGTCTGATTGTGCGATCTTGGAGTTAGTATATATAAGTAGCCCCCCCACATGGGGGGGTGCAGGGGGGCTTGCCCTCCTTCTTATCTGTAGTATAGGATATTTTATTTGAGTTTGGGGGAGGTGGTGTGTATGTGCTTGTGTGTGCTGTATGTGTAGTGTAGCGTTGGGATTTTGAATTTCCCGGTTTTAGGGTTTCGGTGTTTGGTGTCTTCGGCTATGTAATTGTGAAATACTGAAATTCGGGATTTCAGTATTTCGAAATTACATAGTGAATCCATATATATATATATATATATATATATATATATATATATATATATATAATCTGTTGTAGTCTGGATACCAAAGATCTATGTATAATGAGTAAATTTTAAAGAGTTTTCTTATTTCGCCGCTTCAGCTTGCTCTACAACCTAATTGATTCTGTCCAATATTTAGAACTTTGTATGTATCAGAAATTATACAGGATTTAATTGCACTCATGTCAGCCTTACATAGTACACAACTAAAATCTCTCCCCCCAAATTATACTTCATTCATATGATTTGGGAACATTTCAGATGTTTTCTTGCATATTTTAGCACCAAGATCAGGTATCCAATAAACATTGTTAGTGAATATATTCTGTGTTGATAATCGATTTGTATCACTTTAAGTAAAATTGTCTTTTTGCATTATTAATTTTCCACATGTATTGCTGTATCTCATTATGTGTAGTTATAATAATGATGCAGTTAATGTTTCATATTGGCGTATATGAAACTATCTCTCTCTCTCTTCTTCATTTCGGTGTGTTTATTTTATAAATGCAGTATCAGCTTTGTTTGTTTGTTTGTTTGTGGGTATTTACTTAGACCTTATAATTTCCCGTTATTTAGTTCTTTAATATTAAAAATCCCAGCAAAGAGGTCTCTGACAAGGCAGGAGCTCTTTTAAGAATTGTTTTATTATAAAGTCAAGTTATCACTTTTGTGCAATCCTTGGCACTTCATCAGACATAATTAAAAGCCAATTTCAACTCCATTTAAAAATCATTCCAACAATTACATCATCAAAGAACTGACCAATATTAATGTCCCTTTAATTTATGTAAAAAATATATGTGGACTCACTTTTAAAATTGACAATCTTAATATACATGAGAAACTTATACTAATATATTAAAATTTACAATGAAAAATAAAAAAAATATATATATATATATATATATATATATATATATATATATATATATGTTCACTATAGATTCTCGAAATACTGAAATCCCGAATTTCAGTATTTAGAAATTCTATAGCCGAAAGCATTAAATCGCGAAACCCCAGAAGCGCGAAATTCAAAATCCAGAAGTCCGGAGATTTTGAAATGGTGCTTCTGGTGTTGCGGTGTGTGAATGGATAGGTGTAAGTTCAGGTAAGTATGTATGTGTAAGTGTGTTGGTTAGGGCTTTAGTGTGTGTTAGTGTATGTTGTGGCTGTGATGTGTGTGTGCAAGGGGCTATGAAATGTGTGGGTGTGAGTTACCTTTGTGGGTGTGATTGTGCAATCTCGGAGTTAGTATATATAAGTAGGGGGGTGGAGGTGTGTATGTGTGTGGTGAATTTGTAGTGTAGGTTCGTGATTTTAAATTTCGTGGTTCTAGGGTTTCGGAATTTGAAACTTTCGGTTATAGAATTTTGAAATATTGAAATTCAGGATTTCAGTATTTGAAGACACTATAGCGAATCTATACATATATATATATATATATATATATATATATATATATATATATATATATGGGTCTACCTGAGATGGTCGACAGGTCATATGATTGAAACTCATTTGGACGACAGTTCATTTGGTCAACAGGCAGATTTGCTCCCCTCCCCAATATTGTGTGACCCTGGAGTTGATATATATAGTTAGGGGGGTGTGGGGGGCACAGCCCCCCGCATAACATGCTTGTCGACCAAATGAACTGTCGACCAAATGAGTTTCGATCATATGGCCTGTCAACCATCTCAGGTAGATCCATATATATATATATATATATATATATATATATATATATATATATATATATCTTGGTTTATCATACTCTTCCCATATGAAAATTATTCATGTCTAAAGTGGATTCACTTCATAATCTCAAAATACTGAAACATCGATTTTCAGTATTTCAAAACTATGAAACCAAATCCACAATACACCAAAACTACAAAACCCCGAGCCCAAAACCACGAAATTCTGAACACCGAACAAACTGCATACACTGCACCATACATACACCACAAACACTCACATCACAACATAAACAAACAAAAACTACTCACATACACAACTCATAAACACTTAAGCAGGGGGGCAAGTCCCCCTGCACCCCCTCTACTTATATATACTAATTCCGAGAACCCACAAACGGGAAACAAAAGCAAACTCACACATGCACATTCGCCAGTCCCTCATACACACATCAAACATATCAGCACACTCATTCACACTCTAACCCCCACTCAAATCCCTTACAAAACACTCACCTACCTGGCAAAACACCTAGATCCACACATGGCATCTCGCACCATAAACACACAATCCTGGACATCAAGTAGCGTAAGGCCATAACCGTGAATTTGAGATATTCGAATTCGCGATTATGAACTTTTGCTATTTTAAACATTCGGGTTTATAGTCCCGAGATACTGAAATTCGACATTTCAATATTTTGAGATTATAAACGGCTCCTGTCTAAAGTATATATATATATGTTGAAATTTCAACAACTGCGTATGTTTTGTATAAAAACATACATTCTTTAATATTAACTTGAAGAAAAAATATACTCATTGTCTCTTTATGATTTTGTTTACAATATTTATCACACTTCTTTTCCCCTCCCATGGCCCCTAAGTTAAGCCCCCCCCCCAGAAGTGAAAACTTTTCATGTTATTCCAAATAAAGAACATAATTATATTTTGAGGACAAGTCTGCTCAAGAGACAAGATATTCATTAGTGTAATGTTATATTCATTAATCAGGCCTGAACGAGAAGTCATCACCTGTGTAATATTTTAAAGTTCCAGTCTGACAAAGACATACTATTAAGATGAAATGAAACAGTGATTTCTTTCGTCTGAATATTCATTTAAACAAATTATATGTTGCATTTTCTGTTATTCATATCCTGTGCTGTCAGACACTTACAGCTCTCTGTTTCATACAGCTATTGCAGGTATTTTTTTCTATTGTAATAAAGATCCTACTGTTTTCTAATTTTCCTATACTGTACTTTTTAAATGCATGGTTGTTCATATGCAACTTTTTTACTTTTATATGTCATCATAATACCACTTATACTGCAAGATATAGGGCAGTATTCATAGTCTGGGACTTCACATTTTTCTATCTCTATGTGGATATGCAAATCCTTGACTGTCAGCATGCATACAAAGATGCAAAGCAGTTGTGGTAAACATGCCCCTCACTGCCAAAGCATAACATGCTTAATGCATAAGTAATAGGAGACTAGCTACTATGCTGTTAAGGGGCTTTAACACATATGTGTTTGAGTTTGATTTAGACATAGTTATCATGAGATCATAGGAGATTACTAGGCTATCGACCTGGAGGTCATTTTAAGACTAGCCATTTCATCCCAATGTAATACCATAGAAGTGCTAGTCAGTACCCAGCATTGCATTTAGTGATGACTGCCCATGTCCAGGAGGGTTATGGGCTCTATCCCCAGTAAGAATTTATGGTGTCCCATCTACTCGTTCAGGTTCCTCTTCAACAGTGTCATAGAGGTGCTCTTGTTTCACATGAATTGGTAGCCTGTTCCAAAGACGCAGCAGTCACTAGGAGATAAATATGTCTTATTTAAGTTGCAGGCCATATTTAGGTCCCTGGAATGGGCAGCCCTAGTCCTGTTTGATTTATGGATATGCAGCAAGTTCATTAGGTTTGGGTCTTGGATTGCTCTGTAGGCCAGGGATAAGTCTCCCATAAGAAGTTTATATAATATGAAATACAGTGACAGGGACTTTAGTCGGTCTGCTTAAGGCACATGCTGGAGCCCCTTGATCTTCTTTGTTAGAAACCTTTGAGGTCTCTAATTGCTGCAGTTGCTTAATATGGTAGATGTCAAATGGGGTGTTATACTCAATTATGGGCCATATGAGGGGCAAGTATAGGGGATTTATAACTTCTTTTGCTCTCAAGGTAAAGCCTATACTAATTAGGTGTCCTACATAGATAGCTTTCTTTACTACAGTAGACACATGGTGGTCAAAGTTAAGGTCGCAGTCAGCTTGATAGCCCAGGTCCCTTACCACTTCATGGGTACTTAGGGTATTGTTCTTGATTTGATAGTGTGAGGGGACATTGTTTGTGCCAAAGGGAATGATGATGCATTTCTTTACATTCAAGTTTGTGACCATGACTAATACACCAGTTGTTGGTCTGCATAAGACCCTTCTGGAGTATACTGACATCATTTGGGGATTCAGTGATTGCACACAGTTTTCAGTCATCTGCAAATTTGGTCATCCACAACCCCTTAGTTTTGGCCTGAACTTCTGAGAAGTATATACCAAACAGTAAGGGGCCCAGCACTGACCCTTGTGGCACCCTGCTGGTGGCAGATCTGCTAGCTGATCTGGAGTCACCCACTTTGAAAGTGTGGGACCAGTTTGTGAGCCAGTTGACAATCTATCTTGCAACAAAGGGGTTTGCATTCAGTTTGCTACGTTTATCAGTAATACCTGAGTGTGGGATTATGTCAAAGGTCTTTGCTATGTAGAGGTATGCTGTGTGCACAGATTTGCCCTCATCAATGGCCCTGATCACATTTTCAAAGAAATTCACCAGGTTTAACAGGCAGGATTTGCCCTTCACAAAGTCGAATTAGGTAGGGTCCAGGGTTTGGAGGTCATCTATATCTTTATTTATGAGGTCCATAATGGTATGTTCCATGGCCTTACAGATGAGGCTGGTCAGGCCCATGGGTCTATAATTCCCTGAGTCTGTTGCTAGGCTACCTTTGTGGAGGGGACTAACTGTTGCTGTTCTCCATTCTGCAGGAACAAAGCCTATGGTTTTTCTATGACTGAAAAGGGTACTTAGTGGTAATGCTAGTTCATGTTTTAGCCTGCTTAGAAAACAGCCTGGGATGTCATCTGGTCCCATAAAGGCTGTGTTTTTTGCCTAGGACAAGGCTTTGAGGACCTGCTCTTCAGATATGTTGGGTGGGGGGAAGTTTTGGGGGAAGGATTGTTGTAAGTTAGGAGGGGCTAAGGGAGTGAAATTTTCAACAAACCAATCTGCTAGCAGGTTTGCTACCTCTGTGGGGTCAGTGTGTGTGATACCATTGGCCACAAGTTCTACACATGCTTGGGTCCTACCCTTTAGGTTATGTACATAACTGTAAAAGGCCTTATAGTTATCCTCTGCTGTACTTTTTAGGTTTCTCTCAAACGAGCCCTTGGAGGATTTGACAAGTTGTCTTATTTGCCTGTTGAGGCTGAGGAGGGTGCTTTTCCATTGTTGGGGCCTTGCCTTTGTTTTTTGGACACCATCTTTTTGCATTTATTGTAAAGTTTGTTGATGCTGGACGTCCATCATGGTAGCTTGTTTTTACTTGCGGCTCTGGCTTTGATTCTTGATGGTACGGCCGAGTTGATATGCTTATGCAGTTGATTTTACAAGGCTTTAGTGTAAGCTTTGGTATAGTTACCACTTCCAGTTTGGGGTGGGGCTTCAAATCCATTTATACCTTCACCTAGGAGGGTATAGTTTGCCTTGGTGAAGTGTTTTAGTCTGATTTTACCCTTTGTGAGTTTTAGTGTAGTGTTAGTGCCAGCTCGAAAGTGACTCATTTGTGATCAATTTTAACTAATGAGGGTCTGAGAGTTGCGGTGGTGCATCTGTTTGTAATGTTAGTGAGGACAAGATCTAGTATGTTTGTTCCACTTGTTGGGGTTTGAACAATTTGTTCCAGGGCATTTGTGTTAACAAAGTCAAGAAACATTTGCACTAGTGAGTTAGGGCTAGAGTAGATTTCCCAGGTGATGGTGGAATAATTGAAATTCAGAAACAAAATAATTGAAATTCCCCATGACCATAGAGTTTGGTAATATTTGGATTGACTCCAATTTGGTCAAGTAGGCCTCGTGCATATCATGATCCATGGAGAGGGATCTATAGCTATGACTTCAGTGAGGATCTTACCCACAGTAATCTGAACTTAGAGTAACTCCATAGAGTTGTTCAGAATAACTAGTCGGGGGGGGGGAGGTGAATTTATCTCTTATATACATTGAAACATTGCCTCCTTTAGTTATCATATGTTTGTTTTGCAGTCTGAAGGTGTGAAAGGCATTGTAGCCTTGCAAGGCCGGATTTCTATCTGAGGCCTTGAACCAGGTTTCTGTGACTGCATTGACAACTAATATTCTGTTGTGATAGAAGTGCTTCCAGGGTGTGAGGTTTTGGTTTAAGCTCCTAGCATTTAGCAGCATAACCCTTATTTTGTTATGGTTAGCAATTTTCACATCAGCAATTTTGTTTTTGAGAGCTTGCCTAAAACGGCACTATGGGGGAGGCAAGAACATTTTCCAGCAGCTGAAAGCCGAGTGGTGACAAATGCAAACCATCTCTGGCAAACCATAGAGGTTTGTCGACCATGTCATCCCAGGCTGACAGAAACTGGATCCCCTTTAAAGGACACCAGAAACTAAGCCAATTAATAAAATTGATCATTTTTATTTTTATACTGTGGCATCATTCTAGGTGAGGGTAATATGCTGCTTAATTTTAACATGTCCCTATAAATATGGGTATCGTTGAACCAATTTGTGTGTGGGTACATGGTCAACAGCTGTAAATAAAGCCAACTTTTCTTGACTACCATGCCAACTATATCCTTGAATTTCTGAGTCCCTTATTTTCTTTGCCAATGGTTCTAAATATAACACAAATAACAAAGGAGAAAGATGACACTCCTGCTTGATTCCTCTGCTCAAACAGAGCTTATCATATAGGAACCCGCGCCCCACTTTAGTTTTACCCTCCAGTCCTTCATATATCCTCAATCAACCTTATAAGTTTATCATGGAATACAGAAATTTTCATTGCCCTACTCATAAAATCCAAACTTACTCTGCAAACGCTTTCTCTGCATGAAGACCCACCAACAACTATGGTCTTTTGTTATATTATGCTTCCCTCTAGATCATCATTCCTTTATTAATGTTGAGAGATGTTTGTCGCCCCTCCACAAAGCCACATTGATCCATATCTATAAATTTTGCTATCACCTTTGTCACTCTTTTAGCCGTTGTAGACATAAGCACTTTATAATCATGGTTTAGAATTGAAACGGGCCTATATAAAGCTGGATCTGATGGGTTTTTACCATCTTTAGGTATTACAACCACCACCACTTTCTTCCAGGATGGTGTTGATCCTCTTCCTTTCAAAATTTCTGCTAAACAAAACCTTCCAGAACTTTATCCCTTTCATTGCTCCTAGCTTCCAAACTTCCACAGGAATTCCATCTATTCCTGAGGCGTTTCCCATAGAGATGGTTATACATCACCATTTTTATCTCCTCTCCTCTTGTCCTAACCGTTAGTAATTGAGCCTCATTTACCTCTAAACTTGGCGTATTAACTTCTTCCATAAACATTTCCTTTTATGTTTTTATTGATTTTCACATTTCTCTGCTTTATACAGATTTTCATACCATTTCCTAAATATTTCTAATGCCTCTACAGGATCTCTGATTATTTTCCTTGTTACAGGAACCTTAAACTTGGCAACAGCTCTTTCTACTTTCTGTAACCTAAGCAATTGTGCTAAAAGTTTTTGAGATCTGGAGTTATTTTCAAAAAAACAGTTGCATAATGGCAATCTTTCTAAACTCTTGCATATTATTGAGACAGTCCCTTATCTTCTCTCTAGCAATCTGCAATTGTACTTCTTGTTCTGTGAGATTCCTCCTTTTCTGTGATTCTTTAACTGTTGCCAGTCTCTCAAAATAATTCTTGTTGCTTCTTAACCACATCTGTTTTTTCTATTATTTCTATCTTGTTTTTAACACCCATTAATTTTATTCCACTTCCTTGCTATATTTTCAGTAGAAATTTCTATTCTCTCTAATAACACCTGAATAATTTCCACTAATCATTTCTTAAATTTCTCTCTGTTTAACTGGTATGTGAAAAAGTGTCAGTGTCTCATTTTTATTTAATTACCATGTGTTTATGTTTTAGTTATTATTGAGGCATGATCTGAAATAGTTATTGGATGCTTATCAAAATGTTCAATTAAATGCACATGTTCCTGTGAAATAAAATTTCTGACTATCTTAGCCCAGTTTTTCTACCTTGGGGAATAAAATGTAAATTGTCTCTGATCACCTACTACTAAATTTGCATCACCCATACCAAGTATTTTCACACATTTCTTCAAAAATGTACCCTCTTTTCTTATATTTTCCCTTCTAGGTCCCTCAGATGCATCCTCACTGTTGCAAGTCATATTCCAGTCCCCACCTGTTGTATTCCCTGCTGAAATTATTTCTGCCAACGTTTTCTTGCATTCCATTGTAGCAGTTTTAGGTAGAATATAAATACATGCCAGCATAGTCCTCTTCCCTAGTCAGTAGGCCCTTAGTACTACAAATCTACCATTATTATCATTTTTTTTCTTTTATCACTATTGGGGCTCCTCTCACAATTAATATAAGTATTCCCCTTTTTATTTGTCCCAGATATTCTGCTGAAAAAACATCCTGAAATCTTTTCTTTATCAAATTCACATGCTGAGTTCTTTCCAAATGTGTCTCCTGTAGAATAACTATTTGCACTCTGCATTTTTTAATATAGTTCACTACTCTTTCATTTTTGTATATATCTGTGAGGTCATCCGCATTTAAACATAATATGGAAAGTGTCATGATAAGAAGTTATTATTCCCACCTGTCAATGCATAACAGCTTTTTTTTTAATCCCAAAGAGTAAAAAACAACCTCACAGCTGAGATGAAGTTGTCACACCACTATACAAATGACAGAACCAGAATAAAAACTGAGTGACAACAAACACGGCTAAGTAAAATAAGCCAAAAAGCTTTTATTAGAACTTAGTAAGTGCTTTTGCATTGACCTCAGTGCTTCGTCAGACTTTAAAAATACACAAATTAACACTCATTATTTAAAATCCAAACCACAAATCAGAGACTGATTCCAATTATGGCATCATAACAAGCTATCCAAATAGTACAAAACTCTTCCAGCTTTCAGTAAGAACTTGGAATACTATTCAGAAACACATTTAAATAGAGAGTGACAAAAATGATAGACAAATATAAGCACATTATCAGACAGTGCAAAATCAGTAGACTTTAATGAACTTTATTGCAAAAGTCTACCACACAAGGTCATTTATTTTTGCTCCAAAAAAAGGGAGAAGTAAGATAGGTGTCCTCTGAGGCTGTATCATGAGAATCAGAGCTACAATATCCTCATTGACAGCCATTCTGCTGGCCACATGAACCTGCTGTGGTGCAGTACAGCATAGGATTATTTTATTGCTGACCCTGTTACGAAATATGTCAAAATGTGATTAATGTGATCTGTGACACTTAAATATGATTTTTTTTCTTAAATGCATTATATCCACACTTATTATGCACTGTCTGTAGAGTCTGTGCATGTTCATGGAGTACCTGATTAGGAAACCTGTAAGAGTTATATGTATATACAGGTATCATACAGAGTATATCTAACTAGAAATTGTTTATTTAATATTTGTTAACAGAGAAAGTCTGACTTGGAACAAAGCCAATTTTCAGCAGATGCCCAGGGAGAAACACTCCAGATGCATGTCTTTGTAACGTGGGAGGAAATCAGAGTGCCCGGAGGAAACCCACACAAATACAGGGAGGACATGCAGACTCTGGACAGAAGGTACTCCAGCCGAAAATTGAACCGGAGAACCTCTTGTTGTGAGGCAACAATGCTATCGCTGCACCACTACATCGTCCTATTAGTATTAGTAGAGCCAGCCAAAAACTAATCTTCCACAGTGCCTGACTGTGGATGTTGCAGGTGTCTGCGAGAAGTGTTGTCAATACCACCTGAGATGATTCCTGCAACATCCTCATCTGTATTAGCAACATCATCACTTGCAGAGAGAAAGTGCTTCTCATCAAGTGTTAAAGAAGTCACCAAGCAGAAACAATGGTATGCCTTTAAGGGATCATTGTCTTATATCCCATGGGCCTCCATTACAGTAGGTTTAGGGTATTACATAGTGAAGACTACCCTGGCAGGGTCTTTCTTGTAGTTTTTTTACTTAATGGTTTGTATGTGTGACTTTTTTACCCTTTGGTTTAGGTGTGTATTTATGTGTGTGTGTGTGTGTGTGTGTGTGTGTGTGTGTGTGTGTGTGTGTGTGTGTGTGTGTGTGTGTACTTATATATTTGTGTGTGTGTGTGTGTGTGTGTGTGTGTGTGTGTGTGTGTGTGTGTGTGTGTGTGTAAAAGGATGTACTTCAAAATATCGAAGTACTAAAACATCAGCTGACAAAACATTGAATCAAAAGGATTGAAACTGAAAATAATGAAAAAATTATATGTATTAACTATGAGATCGCACAACAGTGGGGAAAGGGAAAATTCCCACGTCCTTCTGTTCTGTGATCCCCCACAAAGAAATGCCAGCAGAAGAGATGAAATAGGTTTGATCACTTCTGCCAACAGTAAAAATGTTCACTATTACAAATGCTTGGTTATATGGGGTACAGGGTTTGAGTCCCTCAACTTTCATTTGCATACTGTGTGACATTTAGCAAGTCACTTAATGAAGCCATGCTTTGGGGAAATCGAGACTTTGGATTAAGCTCATTAATTGTTTCCTGGACTGCATGCCTAGTAACTGTCTATAAACCTAAAGGTTGGAGTGCATAAGGTCCACCACCATTGTTGCATTCTGCCTTTCAAATTCCAAAATGTCATTAGCTCTTCACCTACACTGTGCCAAGATACAGTTCCTTCCCTCTACAGCATTCATGCCAGCCTCTATTTGACTCCATGTCTTAGCTCTCTCTGCTTGTTTTGGACCACCTTTTCCAAAAATACATTTACCATATGTTCTCAGTGCATCCATGAGGATGTGATTCTCCTCAGGACTGAAGTTGTCTCTCCTGTGAGTTGTTCAGTGCTGTTGCAATACTTTGTAACCTGCACGTAAGCGTTACACCTTCCTTCTATGCAATGTCAGTCAAATCTGGATCATTCATTTCACATATTAGTAGAAAGTAGCAGAATCACAGAGAAGCATTAATTATGACTTCTGAATTTATCTTTCCTTTGCACTACTGTCTGTGCTATGCATGTGTGAGACTGTGCAGAGTGAAATGTAGACCAATAAGGGTTTATTGCAAGAGTGTCCTAAACTATTTATTAATCAAACTGTGACATGTTTCATTTATTAGTTTTAGGAAGGTTGCCTGCATTGTGGTACTGAGCATTTCCATTGCCAGACCAGTGTCTGCAGTTAACCACTGAACAAATGAAATAGTAACAAAGACAATACAGCATATGGTACAATACTTTTCAGGTAGAAGAACAGAAGTATTAAAATATTTCCTGATTTACCACTAAATCTGACTATAATCCAGAAGTTGTCACAGTAAAATGCATTAATAACTGTCATTTTTTCAGTAATTTTATGCTATGACTATTTATAATCCTTTTCAGACAATTCATTCTTTTCTTTGAATTTCACATAAACAAGGAACCCAGCAGCTTTAAAAATGGTGCATGAAAAAAGAGTAAGTTTGGTTAGTTGCAAGATGTTCTTATTCAAATAAAGCATGGCTGTGCTTAGTTCTATGAATTGCATCAAAGCATGCATATTAAGTGCTATCATTGGCATAGCTGCCTTCGTACAGCAATGGATGATCTGCACTTTGCTCCTATATGTCCACAGACACTGTGCAAGCCACTGTATCACTGAGAGATGCTAGTGTTTACTATCAGATCTATGCATTTGCATTACTTTCTGCACCCAGTCTATGCCCACACAGGGTGGAGGGGGGATTTACACAGTGATGTCACTAGTAGTGTAGCTCAGATTCTGAGAGTTATACCTCTATGTCTCATTCTGAATCTGGACCGTAAGCATGAGAATCCATTCAAGCCAAGGGTTGCACCCTCAAACTGGTCTGAGAACGAGATGATGATACTCTTTTACCTGGTACAGAAGTCATACTTATGGCAGTTGGATAAGGCTGCAGCACATAGCATATGGAAAAAGATAGATGTTGACAGGAGCTGGCTGATCATCTCGCTTCAGTTATGAGGATCCTCTGCGTCAATGAACAGTGTCATCACAGGTACAACAACCTGCAGATACAGTGGAAGGACCAGCTGATGAGGTGGGTTTTTGAGGCACAGGGCCAAAAATCAGAGTTCTATACTAAGTAATCCATTTTTCTTTTATATATATGAATGTGTGTACATGTGTGTGCATGTGTGTGTTGTGTATGTCAAGTTGTGCAGCCAAAGCAACAACTGGAAGACTCTGCCCTTTGTGAAATTGACTACCTGCTGAGGGTGCCATGGTAACAAATTGTAAACTTTCAATAGTAGATAGTCCTCCTCCAAGCAAAGTAATTTATGCCACTTAATGTGTAGTGTTGTTGCCTCACAGTTAGAAGTTGTCCGTTCGATTCTCAGTTAGAGCGTCTTCTGTGTGGCGACATGCGTGAATGGGCATTCCTTCGTTGAAGGTTGTGCGTTAGGCCCGGCAAACCAGTACGTAAAAATCTACTGCCAATCATTAGCGGACCGGAGTTCTGCTGTGGTTACCCCTAACCGGGAAAAGCCGAAAGACACAAACAAACAAATGTGTCAACTCAAGAATGTTCATTACTGTCTGTAATAATTTACTTGAAGGTGCACAGCCTTCACCCATTGGAGCAAAGCATACAGAACATTCCTTTTTTGTAGGATGGACACTTTCTCAACTTTATTGCCATAATTCTAAAACAGCTACTTATCTGTGTTCCACGCTGCATACATTTAGAGCCATGCATTTCCAAACATAGTATAATGCAGGATATGGGGTCATGTTAAGGTGTTAACATCCCTTAAGCTGTATGAGAAAATTCATTAGAAATATTAAATGTAGCAGTCCTTTAAGGCACATTTCACATGCATTAAGGATCGATAAGTCACTCACTTTTTTTTCTGCTTTGCTCATTTGGAGATTGCTTACAACAGAGAACAGCTTCTAAGGAGAGCTGCTCAGTTGATGTCACAACTTCATAAGTATGAAAATACTCAACAAAAGGAAATATTAGCTATATACAGAATAAAAACATACCATTACATTGCATAATTACATAACAGATTTCAACTTGTCAGGTAATCACAGTTACAACATCATTCAGTGGTCAGTTTATACATTCATTGACATTTATGAGAATTTATAATTGTGAACGAATCAAGCAGTAAAATGCAGTATGTCAGTAACGATTTGTTTGGCAGTAAAAGCATACCTGATCCTGCAGCACTACTTTTCAGTATTTACTGCTGCACTAGTTCATTGTTTATGGAATTTCATGGAATAAATTAATGCAGTTATTCAGTCATATTGCAATAAATGCAGTAATACCAAACAAAGTACATTTAAACCTCAACCAGTACCTGTAAGCATTTACTCATTGCATTACTAATTGCAAGATATATATATATATATATATATATATATATATATATATATAAATATATATACATATATATATATATATATATATATATATACATATATATATATATATATATATATGGTTCTACCTGACATAGTCGAAACCACACAACACCGACAACAACATCACCGACACCACATAATCGACAGTCCATTAACACGAAACCTCACATACCCGACAACGAAATAACCGACGGTACACAAACACGAAACCCCATACACTGCACACACCACAATAACAACAATAAAAAACAAAACACATCCCCATTCCACAAACCACACACACAACACAAGCACACCAAAATCCTTACAAACCCACACTAAACCTTACCCTAACCCTAACCCTAAGGTCCGTCACTATCGCACACGTACCTAACCCGCTCCCTAACCCTAACTCACTTAACCGCCTATCCCAAAGTCTATCCCTACCGCACTTACCTAACCCGCTCCCTAACCCTAACTCACTTAACCCACCCCTATCGCTCCCTAACCCTAACTCACTTAACCCACCCCTATCGCTCCCTAACCCTAACTCACTTAACCCACCCCTATCCCCACAGACCATCAATATCCACACTTACCTGACTCGCACCCTAACGTCCGTCACTACCGCATACTCACACAGCCTTTTCCCATGTCGGCATCCTCGGCGTCGGTGTTGTCATCCGTCGTGTCGGTCTTCTGCATTGTCGATGTTCTGGCACTCGCGATTCGCGTCGGTCTTCTTCATTGTCGATCTTCTGGAGCTCCGGATTCCGTTGTCGATCTTCTGCGCTGTCGACTAAGTCAGGTAGAACCATATATATATATATATATATATATATATATATATATATATATATATATATATATATAGGCGCAATTCATTTGTTCGAACTTTCAAATGTTCGAAACTCATATGGCTGACACCATATGAGCGAACATTTGAAGGGCCGACAAATGATAGCGGAGATCCTGCTACAGTGTGGGACTGGGAGATTCCTCCTTCCTGCACTGTAGTGAGATCTCGGAGTGAGAATATTTAAGTAGCAGAGGGTATGGGGGGTGCAGGGGGGCTTGACCCCTGCATAACACGGTTTTACTGTGTTTACAGGTAGGTAAATGGTGCTATTTCAGGATGTCGGTCTTTCAGAATGCTGATCATATGGTGTCAGCCATATGAAAATTGGCATTCTGAATGGTCGACATTCTGACGTAGACCCATACATATATATATGTATATATATATATATATATATATATATATATATATATATATATATATAAATGGTTTCTTACAGTTTCATATTCAAAATATCACTTCTCTCATTTAAACAAAAGCATTTGATACTTAACACTTATGAATGTCTTTGTCACTTTCTCTCTCTCTCTCTCTCTCACACACACACACACACACACACACACACACACACACACACACACACACACGCACACACACGCACGCACACACACACACACACACATGCACTTTTTTACCTTTTCTTTCCATTTTTTCTTTTTTTCTTTTTCTTTTATATTCTATTTTCTGCGGTCCAGTCATGCCTAGGGCAGCTCAGCTGCAAGCCTCCCACTTGAGAGAATGCTCACCAACTCACCCTGCCTGGTCAGGAACCACTTCATGGACAGGAAGGGTAGTGGTTCCAATCCTTTAGGGACTCCCTATGGTGTGTGGCAGGTTGTAAAACCAGGACCATGGGCTTCAGTATCTAGTACAAGATGAGGTTAAGACGGCCATGGAAAGACATCTGTATCTATGTCAATTGATCTTTCGGTGGGAAGAAGACTCACTAACTCTGTCAGCTCTGACCGCTGAGCCACCAGAGAACTTCACCCCCCATACCATTAGAGTCAGTCTACCCAGGTCCATCAGAGTGGAGGGATATTTTTGGTCATCTAGACCAGCATGAATACTGCCTCTCAGCTCTGCTCTGTCTCTCCCTTGTGTCGTCTGCTATCTGTATATCTTAAATCCCCCTGCCCTGTCAGTCTACCATGCTGTTCCTGGCTTTCCTGTCTATGTTTTATATTTTATGACATAAAACATATGCCTTAATTCTTCCCTAAACCTCTCTATGACATAGTCTGCCTTTCTTCCTTCCTTCCCCAATCTCCAACCTCCTCCTGCACAATCCTCTTAATGTGTTTCTTTTGTGCTCCTTTTGTCTTCTCCTCTATTTTCAGCTCTCTCATCTTCCCTCTTTCCAATCCTATTAAAGTCATAACAGGGTGTCTATACAAGAGAACTCTCTGAGTGAGTAAAAACAACTTAAAAAAAACAGCTTTGGTAAGCTTCAAGCAAATGCTGCTAAACTCATCTCAACACAGGATTTATGCAAATATGCATCCACTACCTCTTGATGAAAATGCAATACCGCTTTCATGACTTTGCATATGTATGGATTTATGGGTTTTTCCACATGTACTACACTTATTTCTTGTCACTTTACACTGATTAAGATAGGTGAAAGTATCCTGGACTTTCTGTTGCAAGGTTTAGACATTATAAAATCATCACCACTTTGTTATGCTTTATTGACTTAAAGGCCTAGTAACATGATTTGCAGATTCCCTTTACACATCTGTGAAGTGTGACACTATCAGTTTCATTCATTCTATTCACACCTGTTCTATACGGAATGCTCATGCTTCCAGGCACATTCTCTCTGGAGACTTTTTTCTCCTCAGAATGTTCTACTTATACTAACATTCCATAACAGGCAAATATTTATTTTGTAAGAGAATTATTTTGACTTTCAGTATTAATCTGTAAAAAAGAAAAAAATACTTCATTTGACAACTAATTAACTGGATACCAAATATATATGTAACTTTCCAGTCCATTAACATTTTCTGTTGTTTGTTTACCTTGTTATGTCTGTGATCTTATTATTTCTTATTTTCATCTTTAAGTGTTGGAATGTTAGTGTTTGTTTTTTTTTCTTTGACACTACTACAGTCAAATTCTCCTTACCTGAAGTTCTCTTAAGTGATGCTAGTGCCCATTTCATGAACTCACTTTCTGACATCATTTTATGGTGTACAGATTTAGCTGCCTCTTTGAGTATATTAAATGTTTTAGCACCCAGTGACAGATGTATTTTTATTTTACAGGAAAAATGAGTTGAGCTTTTGCAATATTTTTTTCTCAATGTTTTCATTAAAAGGCCAATCAGCTTTCTTTTTTTCTATTGTTTTCACTGGAGTCATTGTCAAATGCCACAGCATTTATATCAAGTTTTACGGGAGTGCTGCTCCATGCAGATCATGTAATTTTCTAAATATGCTAGAAAATTAATAATTGCAGATCTTGGGATAAGAAAGAAGGACTGTGTAAAAGGAAAAACTTCAAAGATCAATACACGTTAGGTTCAAGAAAGGCACCCTTTATTACCTGCAGTAAGGAGACAAAGCATGTAGGTACAAGGTTTGTCTGACTTTCTGGTGTCAGTATGTTATTCTTATACAGTTCTCTTTATGTCACATAGAAAATGTTACTAATCTACTGCTGACGTAGCTGGACACAGCTTTCTGTATGTTACACAGAAAATATTACCAGGCTTATTGCTGACATGGTCAGATTATTGCTGTCTTGCAAAACATTTGAGAAAAACAACCTGGCCTTGGGCTTATTTTAGCCCACCTTGTCTCTTCAATTCTTCGATTGTACAGTTCTAATACATGCGATACATTTTGTCTAGATTCAAGGTGCATTTCTAGCTTTGGTACAAGTAGTGCTGACTATGGTTTAAGCTTTAAAACATCTATTGTTTTCTTTATCAAGACTTCTAGCAGCTGCACATTTTCTCATAGCATAAGCAGAAATAGAATGTCTCTAATTAAGTTTCTGGTAGCTGCACATATTTTCATTGCATAAGCAGAATAAAGTGTCTTTTATTAAGTTTCTAATAGCTGTGCAGATTCATGCAGTATGAACAGAATAAATGTATTAACCCTTTTAAGTCTTTAATGTACTAAGCATGCACATTGCTATTATGCATTTTCCTAACAGCCTGCATATACAGAATACAGAGTGAGATGATGCAGGTAGAGCCATTAGCGGCCCTAGTACGTGTCAAACATATAAGGATTATTGATCTATAACTGACAGTACACCCCACAAAAATGTTTCAGCATGGCAGAATAGGCTACAATAATTGTTAAGAGATGTGGGGTGACAAATGCAGGAATAGTTCACCCGTTCTGGCAATGTAGGAGAGTGATGACCATTTCTAGTTCCTCCCAATTGGCTAAGGAGGTCTTGCAGTCTACCCAGTCTGGGAGGTGGCAGTACTGGCTGCTGGGCAGTGAGTCCTCTCAATGTCACAACACATGCTTTCAGTCAACGTTAGTGTTTTGGGAATCTGTGTCATCAGAAAGGTTCTTTGGTACATGATATATTCTGATTTTATTATAACCCTCTCTAGCTTCTAAGTCTTCCATCATCAACATTAACCAAGTATTTTGGTTTAATACAAATTGTATTTGATAGTCTAATTCCTTAACTCATCCATCGACTTTATTTCACATTTTTAATTCTTTTTTCTGTAAGTCATTCTGAGATATTATAGTGCTTATTAGTATATTTTCTTTTATATAGTTTTACTGAAGTGTTGTTACTCCATTACTGTCTTGGCCATGATACCCTTTTACAGGTTATTTTTCATTGTGAGTGACCGTTCCTGGCTATAAGGTGTGTCTGCTTATGTAATATTCAAAAATATGAAAATAAACAGTGCTGTGAAATCTTTCCTAATGGAAAATGCATAACTACCTATAAAAGATTATTTTGAAAAATATTACAGATGCATATTGCATGTATTAAACATGCAATGGGGGGGTGAAGATATCCGTCTTTTTGTATAGCTTTTCAGTCAATATCTATATCTATATCTATATATATATACATATATATATATATATATATATATATATATATATATATATATATATATATATATATATAGCCAGGTCTACTTCACATCACCTAAAACCCATTTGACTGATTTTCTTTTCACTGAGACCAAATCACCTAATTTTCAAAATACTGAAAACTCATTTGACAGAATCTTATTTCACCGAAAGCTTACAGTGCTAAATTTCAAAAGATTAAAGATTAAACCATAAACAAACATACTCACAACACTAATAACCACCTCTTTCCAGAACTAAAAAACTACTTACTTACCCTCTTAACAGAAACTGGACAATATAAAACCAAACTAAAATGGAGGGGCTAAGCACCGCACCCCCACCCCGCCTAACTGTATATACTAACTCCAGGATCACACTACAGTGAGGAAAAGGGCATATGACTTTTACTTGCCTTACAGTACTGTACACACTGCCACTACTGCTGAGAATGCACAAAACATCTGCCATATTATAGGTTCATAGGTTCATAGATAGGTACTAGGCTATTGGACCTAGGACCTATATAAGCCTAGCCAAAAAGGTACCCTGGCTTTTGCCACCCAAGAAAATTATTTTCCTATGCCCCTGTCAAGCAGAGCCACAGATGTGATCTCTGGGGTGAATTTCCTATTTCCCATTCAATCAGCAAGATTTTTCTTGAAGAGTGCTAATGAGGAGCTTTATTTGATATAGATAGGTAGTTTGTTCCAGAGTATGGGAAGACTCTGGGACAGGAGTCTATCCCTTCAGCATGTTCTGTTTATTGTGGTGGCAAGGTTTAGGTCCCTAGAGCGTGTAGCTTGGAGGGATAGGGATTTCTCTAAATGGAGCATGTCCAGCAGCTCTGGGTTTGACATAGCTTTGTATGTTAGGCAGAGATCGCCTCTGAGTAGGCGATATGCGATGGAGTAAAGCTGGAGTTTTTTGAGACGGTCTGCGTAGGGCATCTGTTTGAGGCTGGTAATCCTCTTTGTGAGGTATTTCTATGGCCTTTCCAGTTGTTGTAGATGTCTTGTGAGGTACATACCAAAAGAAACGTTGTACTCTATAATGGGTCTAATGAGTGACAAGTAGAGGGGAACAATGACCTCTTTTTTCCTGGATGAGAAACCTTTTGCGATGAGGTGTGTTATGTAGAAGGATTTCCTGACTACTGTGGCGATGTGATTAACAAAGGAGAGACTACTGTCCACCTGTGTCCCAAGGTCTCTTATCACACTTTCGGTGTTAAGTAGACTACCACCTATGTGGTAGCTCATGGGTACAAAGTTTTTATGAAAGGGGATGACAATGCACTTTATGGCATTGAGCTTGAGGCCATGGCTTTAACATCAGGCATCTGTTTCAGTGAGGCCCTTTTGTAGGATGTCCACATTGTTAGGAGTTTCGATTATGGCTCCTAGTTTGCAGTCATCTGCGAACTTCGTTAGCCAAAGACCTTCTGTGTTAGCCTGTACTTCAGAAAAGTAAATACCAAACAGGATAGGACACAGGACTGAACCCTGTGATACTCCACTTGTCACTGGTCTGAAGTTGGATTTGGAGTCGCTACTTTCACAGTGTGTGTTCTGTCAGTGAGGCAGTTGGCAATCCATCTTGTGACATAGGGATGTATACCTAGTTTCTTGAGTTTATATATAATTCCAGAGTGGGGGATGGTGTCAAAAGCCTTGGCAAGATCTAGATAGGCTGTGTGAACCACCTTACCATCATCTAGGGCTTTGGTGACTACTTCAAAGAAGTCTATCAGGTTTAGAAGACATGATCTGCCTTTTACAAATGCATACCGGGTGGGGTCCAGAGTTTGGAGATTACCAATGTCTTTGTTTATAAGTTCCATGATGATACGTTCTATGGCCTTGCAGACCAGGCTCGTTAAGCTAATGGGACGGTAGTTCCCGGGGTTCATGGTGGTTCCCCCTTTGTGGAGAGGGATAAACATCACTGTCCGCCATTCAGTGGGCACAAAGCCTGAGGTGAGGCTATGATTGAACATGGTGCTTAGGTGGGGTGCCAGTTCATTCTGTAGTTAATGTAGAATGCAGTCTGGGATGTTGTCAGGTCCCATGGATGCTATGTTCTTGGCTTTGGAGAGTATTTTTACCTGTGCAGCCATGATTACAAGAACTTTGCATTTTTCCAGTATAGAGATGGGCCATTTAGGGGGTGAGAGGGGGGTAAAGTTAGCACTGAACCTATCTGCCAAGGTGTTGGCAATATCAGTTGGTTCTGTATATTTAGTGCCATTGTGCTGTAACTCAGAGCAGATTGAGATTCTTGACATAGCTATAGAATGCTTTGTGGTTGTCTTTAGAATCAGTGGCAATTTTGTTTTCGTAACTAGCTTTGGAGAATTTTATGAGGGATCTCAGCTTCTTACTGAGTCTGACCAGGGAGTTCCTCCAGTCATGGGATTTTACTCTTTTTTGCAACAGGTTCTTTCTTGTGTTGTAGAGTTTGTTTATGGCAGGGAACCTCCAGATTGGCTTCCTTTTTTTGGAGGATAGCATCTTGGTTCTGTTAGGGATAGCACTATCCGTGCACTCGTGTAAGTGCTTATAAAGTGCATTTGTGTAGGATACAGCAGTCGTACCTTGATTGTCCTTCTGTATGGTTGTCATGAAGTTTGCCACTTCTGTCTTAAGAAGCGTGAAGTTGGCTTTGGAGAAATTTTTTTATGGTGGTTTCCCTAATGCAGGGTGGGGGCAGGATGTGGCTGTCTATGGTGATTAGCTTGAGGTCGTATTTGACCAATGAGGAATTGACCTCTGGTGTGGAACACCGGTCACCCATGTTGGTAATGACCAGGTCTAGGATATTGCTGCCCCTGGTGGGGGTGTGGATAAGTTGATCCAAGGCGTTGGAATTTATGAATTCCAGAAAACGTTGAGCAAAAGGGTTGGTACATGAGTAGTTTTCCCAGTTAATGGTGGGGTAGTTGAAATTGCCATTATTAGCGTGTTGGGTTGTACCCTAATACTTTCCAGTGTATCAAGAAATGAGGAGTGGGAATCCTGGGGCATGGTGGGGGGTCTGTATTAAGCTACAATTTGGATTGCGGTCTTGCCCAGAATTAGTTGCACTTAGATAATCTTGGATGCATTATGCTGAGCAACTAGCCTGAAGGTGTGGATATCCTTAATGAATATGGACACTCCTCTGCCTTTAGTGTTTCAGTCCAGGTTAGGTGGCCAAAATGTGTGGTATGAATTATAGCTTGGTAATGCAGTGTTGCCTCTGGTGCCTTGAACTAGGTCTCTGTCACTGTACAGATGTCGATGTTCTCCATTTTAAGGAGTGCCTTGAGTAAATGCATTTTGAGGATTACACTTCTAGCATTGAGTAGCATTACCCTCAGGTTTTGCTTGCTTGTACCTGTTACGGTGGTGAATTTGTCATTTGAACCTTGCCTAAAAAAGGCACTATAGGGGTGCTAAGAGCCTTAGCCAGTATCCGGGTGACAGTTGCAGGCCATCTCTGGCAAAGCATCGTGGTCTGTCGATCATGTCATCCCAGGCAGACAGATACTGGATCCCCTTAGAATGACACCAGAAGCTTAGCCAGTGGTTGAAGTCAATCATTTTGTCCTTGTACTGTGGTATCATTCTGGGGGATGGCAGGATGCTACTCAGGGCTAGGTTCATACCTGCCTGGGCTACAAGATCAGAGAGGTTCTCAATGTCTCTTTTCATGTAGTCCAGGGAGGTATGTCTCAGGCCATTCACACTAACATGGACAATGACAGAGTCATATTTGTACTTGTTGTGGAGTGACCTGAGTGCGTGCATTATGTGGCAGATACTGGCACCTGACAGGCAGCTGACAGTAACTTTCTCCTTGTTTAGCCTGGTGAGTGGAACATCAGTGTGCCTGACTATAGAGTCACCTATGACTAGCGTGTTGGGTACATTGTTTTGCCTTATGGGCTGTGGTTAAGTGACACACTGAATTTGTGGGCTATGTGTCATGTGGGTTATGTTGGAGGGTGGAGGTTGCTTGTGTTTCTGCTTTGGAGGTCTCTGTTGCTTGAGCAAAGTTTTATTAAGAGCCTTCATGAATATAGGTGTGTGTTTTGTTTTGCTATGTGTGTGTTTTTGTGGTGTAGATTTTGAGGGACTATGTGATGAGTGTGGTGTGGTGCAAGTGTTTACCTTCTCCTCTTGACTGTCTAGTCCAGTCTTGGGTGAAGAGAGGTTTGCTTCCAGTTTAGCTATATAAGTGCATCTCTCACAGGCTGTAGTGTTGGGTGGTAGGAGGAGCGGGTTGTCTGTGTACATGAGGCAATTGCTGCAGTGCCCTAAGATGCCCAGATTCATCAGGTAGACAGGAGAAAACACAGGGAGCTGACCCTTAGACATGCCTGGATAGGTGCTTATTTATTAAGTACTAAAAACTGTTTTCCTCTAGACAAGTGAGGAAAGTTGAGTGCTGTAGTAATTTGTAGCTTATTTAGTGCTTGCATTGAGTTATGAACAAGTGCTAAGCTCAAAGAAACAGATTTGAGTGCCAAAACTAAAAAAAAACTGGCTAGTTCTAAAGGAAAATTTGAAGAGCAGACTTTATGGTGCCGGGAATAGTTTAACCCTAGCTAAGCGGCGATGCATACAGTATATATATATATATTTTTAATATAACAGTAGCAAATGAGCAAGCTGATTTAAACAGATTAACCAATTAACCAATAAAAAGCTAAAAACTGAGCCCTGTTTTAGCAGTCTTCGATCAAAGTTCTAACTGCACACTCCTGCCACCAGGGTGCAGGGGAACCTTCTCCAAAAAAGATGGCCTGGATTAGTACTCAAGGTATACAAACAAAACTAGATTCAACGGGTCTGAATTTAGTCTCAGAAAGAAACAGTTCAAATAAGCAGGCACAATAAGCCTTTAACCAGAGACTCCCAGCTCAGAAGGGCAGAATATACCATCTCCTCCCACAAGAGTGCAGACCACACCTTCTTAATGTAAAATAACTGGCCTGAAGCCCAAGTGCTTAAACTAGAACTAATACACTTTTAGAATAACAGACACTAAGCCTTCAATCAGCAACTCCCAACTTAGAAGGATGTAAGCTACCTGTCCTGCCACAACAGTACAGACCACAAACCTTCTTAATGTAAAACAACTGGTCTGAAGCCCAAGTGCTTCAACCAAAGCCGTAGAATAACAGTTACAATTTAATCAGGCTCCTAACAAACAATAATAAATGCAGCAGAATAAATGCAATAAAGTAGGAAGAAACACAAATATAGTAAAAGCAGATGAATGAAGTGCAATTTTTTATATAACAATAGAAAATGAGCAAACTGATTTAAACAAATTACCCAATTAACCAGTAAAAAAGCTCAAAACTGAGCCCTGTTCCAGCAGTCTTCAATCAGACAAGTTCTAACTGCACACTGCTGCCACTAGGGTGCAGGAGAACCTTCTCCAAAAAAGATGGCCTGGATTAATGCTCAAGTTTTACAAACAAGGCTAGATTCAGCATGCCTGAATCTAGTCTATGCTATAGCAAACAAGGCGCACCAATTACAGAAAGAAACAGTTCAAATAAGCAGGCACAATAATCTTTTAACCAGAAATTCCCAGCTTAGAAGGGCAGAATCTAGCCTCTCCTCCCACAAGAGTGCAGACCACAAACCTTCTTAATGTACAATAACTGGCTAGAAGCCCAAGTGCTTAAACCAGAACTAATACACTTTTAGAATAACAGACAGTGAGCCTTCAATTGGCAATTCCCAACTTAGAAGGATGTAAGCCACCTGTCCTGCCACAACAGTGCAGACCACAAACCTTCTTAATGTAAAATAACTACTTTAGATACTTCCCCTAAAAATGTAAAGAGACATACCCACATTTAAAAACAATACAACACTACTTTTTACATGACTATCGGTATTTTGACAGTCAGCACTGTAAGATACAGAAATTCTTTTCATCGCAAACAAGTCACAGGTGAATGGAAACTCACATCATGTCTATGGCTGACAAATCAGTGAAATGAATTTCAAACAAATGAGTTTTCAGTATTTTGAAAATTAGGTGATTTGGTCTCCGTGAAATGAAAGTCATTCAACTATCTACTTATTTATAGATAAATAGCTATACTTCGGAAAAATAAGCTGTAATGGTAACTGTGATTTCCTTATGCTGACATTTTGTGAGGAGTTAAAACAGTATCAGAACGATGAAATCTTACGTTTATGGTCAGCATTGCCACAGCTGTGTATAAAGTTAAACAGAGATTAATGCATACTAGTAAACAATTACTTGACAGTATAACACAGATGTAATGCACCCTTGCTGGACTACTGCAATTCATATCTACCGACTAATAGCAAATATTTAGTTTTTACAATCAACTGACAAAATGTATTTGAGTTGGTAAAAAGCACATTTAGAAACAACATCTTGCAAGCTTTATATAATACTACAATTACACTTCCATTCTTTAGTGAAATGCCCCTTAAATGCAGGCTTAAGTGCATTGCTGTTTCAGATAAACTTATATTTGATGCATTAGATTAAACAAAATATTGTTTTGAAGGTTGCCTATATAGTTTTAAGTAACATTCAGTCCCATACACATTTTTTTATATTTAGAGATATGTATGAAACAACCAAGAAAGGATCACAACAGAGCCTATGCCAGGATATGGTGTTGAGCTTGGGTGCATAAATTTGTCTGTGTTTAAAATCTAGCTGTATAGAATATAATAATCACATTCAATCACATTATTCTAAGTGATTATGCTTAAAGGTGTATTTTTCTATGATGACCTGCAGCAAATTTATAAATTCTATTCTTATTTCAGTCTTGCGTATTTGTGGCAGATGTAGATTAATGAGTAGGTATGCTGAGTAAAAGTAGTAAGTGCATTCCTGCAGGAATTTGTTTTATGCTATGGGAAAAGGCCTTTTTCTTCTAGAAATTGTGTTCTCCAGACCCTGCTCTGTTTGTAACAGCTGTGTGAGGAGCAAGGGAGGTAGACATTAGTAGGTAGGCAAGTTAGGCCAGTGAGGTTGGAGGCCAGGGTAGGTGTAGTCACAGCCAGGGACAAGGCTGCTTAAAGGGTCATCCAGATGAAGTAAACCTTCAGCTAGGCTGGTAGGACAGGAAGTGACATCTGGTCTGCCCAACTCAACCTAACAATAACCACAGGTAAAGTTAAAGTTTGGGGAGATTGCACTGGGATGCTGGGTAATCTTGTGTGAGCTTGGTGGTGCTGCAATAATCTGGAGACAGGTTGTACATTCAGCATACTTGCTGCATTTCACATGGTGTGGTGATTTTTGCCTCCTTGAATTGCAGTGAGTATCTGCTGGGGAACTGGAAGTGAGCAGTGTGTTGTATGTTAGCTGGAAGCATGGGGAGGACTTATGGCTTGGCAGAAGTGCATGTTGGATTGGTTATTTTTAAGCATCATGGCTGGATCTGCAGGAAGCAGTGGTGCCATCTTTGCAAAGTATAGCAAATGGAAAGCTGGTTGGCAGTTCAGGTTGAACAAGGTGTCAAAGTTGTTTACATATTATTTTTAGCTTGCTCCTGCTGGAATTTATGGTTTCCGGTTTCTCTTTGGGATTGCAGTTGCTGAATGATGAGAGATGTTGAAGTGTCAGACTTTATGGCATTAGAGACTGCATGGTGGTGCATGCCTGTTGTTCTGGCAGCATTTGGGTATAAGAGCATTTGTCTTGTACTTTGTATCTGTAGTCTGGCATGTTGTCATTGGGTTTCTGCTGAGAGGTGACATGGTATGTCAGATGGCTGATGGTTTCAAAGAGATGTTATAACAGGCAGTATATCCAAATGTAAGTGACTTCATTTGCTTTGGCAACTACATGGGAGTAGTAATCACTTGATTGGGTCATCTTTTCTTTACTGTTAATGGCTCCGGTGCAATGACACAATGTCACACTGGTTCATGTTTTGTCTCACTTTGCTATTGAACGAAGTTATTAGACATGTGGGGGAAGCACCCTGGTGATATGTGCAAAAGCTTTCTGTTTGTTCTAGTACTGATTTCTTGAACTTACATTTCTCTCAACTATACAGGATTTGGGGCAAAGAAAATTATGGAAACTACTTGTGTTACTTGCTAAGTAAAGTATTAGTACTTGTGGTCAAAGACAAATTAGGCAGATTGCTGCAGGGTAAGAGATAATCAGATATGGGTATGGACTCCTTTACTCAAATTGTGAGGAATGTTAACACATTTGTACTTACCACCTTAGTAGCAAGGTAAGTGGCAGCAGTATTGTATTGTGACATTAACCATTAAAAAACAAAAAAACACAAAGAAAACAAACTGTAGAATAAATCAAATCCAAAAAATGGCCAGACTTCTTGGACACAATTTATTTAAGCGCTTTTCGTCCATCTGTATCGTTGGACTTCTTCAGATAAAAGGTACATAAAACAATTAATTTAAATAAGCCTTTAAAAAGGTCACATGACCTACACATTCAATTCTTAAAGGAACAAGTGAAATGAATGACATACTGAATACTATAGTCATATATTTACATTAAAAAGTTATTTTCTAGTTCAGAACAAAAATCAGAAAAGCTTTGTTGAAATGTAATACATCAACCCCCTCCCTTCAAATCAATTTTCATTTATTGTCATCATACTTAATGAATTCACATCTAAAAGTTATAAGAAATACATATAAAATGTGTGTGTAAATTTAAATAACTTTCATTATCTATCCAAACTTTTTAGTTTTAATAAACACATAATGGAACATTTGTCATTAAGACCAGGGTAAGTATAAGCATTAAGTCTAATTTGCCAAATAAGTTCCAATTTTTCTAATAACAATGAAGTAGGGCCCCCTAGGACTATTGAGAACTTGGTCAATTACTCTAAAGTTGAATTTGTGATCAGGGAATAATAATAAATAAAATAACTTTTTAATGTAAATATATGACTATAGTATTCAGTATGTCATTCATTTCACTTGTTCCTTTAAGAATTGAATGTGTGGATCATGTGACCTTTTTAGAGGCTTATTTAAATTAATTGTTTTTATGTACCTTTTATCTGAAGAAGTCCAAAGATACAGTTGGATGAAAAGCGCTTAAATAAGTTGTGTCTGAGAAGTCTGGCCATTTTTTGGATTTGATTAATTAACCATTAAAAGTCAGGTGGAATGCTTTTGAGTGTGAAGAACAGATAGGCCAAAGTGTGTTAAGCATATAAAGGAGACAAAAAACATTACATAATATGAAAGGATTGTCTGGGTGACATAGAGAGTGAAATGTTGCCTTAAAGTGTTTAATGATGTTGAGAAGATACTGCTGTATCACATGATAGTGATGGAGAATAATGTAGTTATCAGTCAGGTTATTAACGTTAGTGGCTGAAAAAGTAGGACACTCACCCGTTTAGGTTCATAGGTTCATATGTGCGTACTAGACTAATGACCACTAGTGCCTTTTTAAGCCTAGCCATTCATTTCTGACAAGTTCTCATACCTTTGGTAAGTGCAAGCAGGGGCTTGGAAGATGAAACATTTACAAGCAGTGGACTAGGAGATGAACCTTTGTTGCTGGATAATCACAAAGCGGTAAGTTCCTTTACTATCACAATCAAGTAGAGTCAATCCCATAGGGATGTCTTAGGTATGCCAGCGCAACTAATGTTCTAGAGTATGTGCTGTGCACAAAGCAGTGGTCTGAATGAATATATATATATATATATGTGTGTGTGTGTGTGTGTGTGTGTGTGTGTGTGTGTGTGTGTGTGTGTGTGTGTGTGTTTGTGTATGTGTGTGTGTGTCTGTTTATATGTATATATATATATATATATATATATATATATATATATATATATATATATATAGATAGATAGATAGATATATGGGTCTACTTCGTAACAACGAAAGACCAGAAGACTGAAGCCCAGAACACCAAGACGAAAGCAACGAAATCCCAGAACACCGAAAACCACGTAACTTTACAACACACACATAACACACAAAAACACTCACACAACTGCCCCACACTACTAAACACAACACCCTACACTAGTGATAGGCAGGGGGCAAGCCCCCCTGCACTCCCCACACCCCCCCTACTTTAATATTCTAACTCCGAGATCGCACAAACAGACACACAAGGCAAACTCACACCCACACAGTACAGTCCCTCACACACCACAGTCACAACACACACTTACACGCAGCAATTCCCCTCACAAATACACTCACACATACACACTTACCTACAGCAGAACACCAAAAGCGCTAATTCAAACTCCTGTAACATCGGGATTTTGAATTTCTCGCTTTTCGGTGTTCTGGGGTTTTGTTGTTTTCCTGTCGCTGTTCTGGGTTTCGGTCTTCTAGTCTTTCGTTGTTATGAAGTAGACCCATATATATATATATATATATATATATATATATAGATATATATATATATATATATATATATATATATATATATATATATATATATGAGACTAGGGGCAAAATTAAGGTGACTTGTAAATCCTCTCTATGGGGACCAGGTTAGCTTGTTAAGCTGGCCTGCTTGTTAAAGCATGCTTTATGGTAAAATACTGAACTCACCCCCACCCACGTTGATTGAAGAGCTTCAGGGAAGAGGGCAGCAAAGTAATCACTGGACTGTTTGACTATTGAGAGAAACAGGACAGACATATTATTGGACTCCTAAGTGAGCCAAGGCCCAAGAGAGTAAGGACCTGATTGCTACCTTAGTGGCTTTGGGGAGGAGCAAGCTTCAAGGGGCAGTATGAGAAACTGGGACAACTAGGTGATAAGATTTATGTATCTTATGGCCATCACCATGGAAAGGGACCCAAGTCAGGGTTTACCCAAGAAAACTTATTTAATAACCGTGGAATAGTCATGCAAATTTAGGGTGGTATGTCTTAGTTATGGTTTGATCAGAAATTCTGTAAACTTAATGAAGTGGAGAGGTCCTTGCATAAGGAATCAAAGCACATCCATACATGGCTCAGCACCATGGGCAACTCTAGGATGATCTCAGAAGGTCCTCAAGGGGTAAGGCAGTTCCCCAGGCCCACCAGGCTTTCAGTTCCAGAAAATGCCACTGGACAGCATGTAGATTTTGCTGGTGCATGCAAGACTTGCTTGGCTGAACTTGAAGGCAGGAATGAGGCTTCCTATTAGGAGAGACTCCTGGACCCATGGAACAGAGTTCAGTAGAGGAAACAGGCAGTTTCTCTGGGGCAGGAGGTCTAACCTACAGACAAGGTGGAGCATTCCCCAAGTAAAGTTGAAATGATGCAGTGCGTGCTGCTGGGTCAACTAAATAAAAATACAACCAATGAGCTGATAAATGGATATGGATATTGTTTTCATACTAAAGTCCACCTGAACTTATCTAACAAGAAATACAAAAATCTTTCTAAGCCAGGAAACCGCTTGTTTCCAGAGAGCTTTTCTCCAAAATCCTCTGCTGAAAACACATTTCATAAGATCTGCAGTATATGACAAAAGATGTGAGTTACAAAAATTTGTAAAATCCTTTTGGTCAACAACACGTTGGCATTAGTATCAAAGGTCTATCTGTTGGTGATGATTTTAAATTGCAGATTTATGAACAATTGTATTTTATTTACCAAAAAATAACTAGTGCTATGATCAAACAAAGCGTTATATCTAAAAAAATTGCAAGGCTATTGCAAGATATTAATGGGAGAACTGTTAACCTATTGAAGAGTTTTCCAGTGATGTATGTCAAGATGGGAGTAGTAGTATACAGCTCATCTGGGATATTGCAGAATGTCCACAATTATGCATATAATATTTTTGCACTATTTCAAAACTGATATTAATCTGTAAAACCATGTGTGTCAGATGGTAAGTATCAGTGGGAACATTGTGCACCTTAATGTTTTGTGTAAGATGGCACTGCTTGTTTACTGATAGGTTGCACATCTTTTATGAAACTAATGTAGTTATTAAAATATATCTAATGCTCATAATTGCTCTATCCACAAAAAAGTCTCTTTGTTCAAGAACATCCTCATGCTATCCAGCAAGTTTTAATGCCAGTTTTACTAATGTGCATGCTTGCATACTGCATCCTTAACATGACAGTATTATATAGTTTTTGCAATATTAATGCAAACATGGAAAATATCTTTTTTTTCATAATGTTTATGAAATACTCACTGATAACCCCTATTCTGTACATCACATGCTGTCCATTTCATTATATGTGCACAGAAAATCATGTTAGCTTGTAGATGCCTCTGTGCTGCCTTAGTTTTAGGTATGCAACTATGCTGAAACTTCAGAAATTAGATTTTGAAAACAATAATAAGCACATTCATTTCAAGAGTATAGGGAAACTTGCAAAGCTGAGTACACAGGAACTCTGCTTTCCTGATGACTATACTTTTCTAGAAAGCAATGAGTTAAAGGTGTAGGGGGTAAAGTAAATGGGCAAGCTGGACATCAGATGTTGTCATTTGCGACCTGATTATTGGCATGTTCTGGGGATTAAGCTAGGGGAACACATTTTATTTTGATGAGGCTGTGCCATGAATTATGCAGTGACTTGCACAACCATTGAGAAGTTTGGTACAACCCTACACTGGTCCTGGGATTAACAGGTCAATCAATTTGAACATCTGTAATTTTATTTGAATGATGATTTAATCATGGGCCCATCCAATGCCAGCAAAGCTAAAGAGGTAGGGGAGACATATTTGTAACCTTCGGATTACCTCTGGCTCAAGACAAGGAAGGGGGCCTAGACACTGCTATCTATCATATTTCTGAGGTTACAGATTGACACCCTGGAAAAAAGATTGCACCTTCCAAGCGACAGATTAGCCCAGATGCAGGAAAAAGAAAAAAAATAGAATGATGAAGCAAAAGAGGCAGGCCAAGGAGGGAGATGTAAAGAAACTGTTACAACCGATTAACTTTGCATGTGGAGCAGCCTCCCTAGGATGCACATTCAGTAGATCGCTGGCAAGCTTATTAAAGGGGGGCAAGTGTAATCACCACAGAGTGATAGTCACATACAATTTATAGGTTGCAGCTCCTGTAACAATTTAAAAGGATTATGGTCGGGCAGGATGACTGGATCAACACTGATGAACTCAAACTTTACACCAGCGCAGCAAGATCACTCAGCATTAGGGGGGAGCTTTTTCACAGGGGAAGTGGTTATGGGCTATGTGGCCAGCTGAATAGAGGGCATAGCTAAGACAAGACCAGATTCTTGGAGTTGATGTCTATCTGGGTCAAACCTCTCAACTGTCCAGATTTTTGCCTCAAATTTTTAGTCTATTCCACATAAAATTTGTGGTTTTCTGGAAAATTATTGAGGATTGAAGTTACTAAATAATGATTTCTTGAGCTGAGAGGTATGATCTGGGTAGCCTTGATCCTATAGAAAAGGGAGTTATGCAACTGCAGAATTTGGTTTTATTCAGACAACCAAGTAGTTGTTGTGGCTCTCACAATCAAACATGCTCAGGATAACAGGGTCCATGTGGTCATTAGAAAGCTGGTACTACAAGCATTACAGTGAAGCATTTCTTTTTCTGTGCGTTATGTACCAGACTTGTGGAATGGTGTTGCAGATTCTCTTTCCTGGCAGCAGTTTCAGAGGTTTAGAGCACTGTCCTCAGTGGTTGCAGAGGAAGACAGAATAACAGAGGTAGTGTAGAGTGCTGAACTGCAATAACAGGGAAACTGGTGATAGAATCATGGGCACCCAAAAAAAGAGTAGCATACACCAGAGCATTGCGGGTGTTCATAGACTTTATGAGTCAGCTACTACTGGTGGAGGGCAGAGGAGGTCTCAGGACTTGTTAAGGTGGTATTTGGTTCACAGATGGGAACAAGGAATACAGTGGCAACTGTCCATTTGCAAATGTCCACCATCACCTGGATCTGCAGGCTGTGGTATTAACTGTGTATTTTCTCTTTTGCTGCACATTTTTCTGATTGGGAATTCACATATCCATTGGGTAGCAAGGAGGACTACAATTCACCCTAGAAACATGTAGATTGGCTTGACCCCAAGAAAATGGAAGCTGCACAGCATGATCAAAGAGGAATGTATTGGGTACAGCTACTGCCTGCAGTTTATCATTTGGTCTGCAGGCAGTCATGGTTCATCAATGTGGCAAGGATTTGGGTTTAGTTAGCAAGAGGAGACTGATATCGCTGATGTTAGGGGACTTACTGTAGGTGAGTACATCAGTGTGGGTGCACAGATGATATGGTCTGAAATATTATGCTGCTTGGTTTGGCAGAAGGTGGACAGTACCAGGGCTATGTAGACAACCAGGAGGTATAACAACAAGAAGATAGCCAGGGTGTTTTCTAACTCAGGCATCTTAGTATTGAGACATAAGGTCCTGTAGGACAGATTCCTGGTGTGGTCCAGGCTGGACAGTTTGCATTTGTCTGACTTAGGCTTAGGTCTGTTCAACATGCAAATAAGCTTTCTGCTTTATTACATCTTCGAAGAAAACAACAAGGACGACATGAATAGATAGCACTATTAATAGGGAAGAGATGGACAGCAGTAACTGAGAGGATGTCTGTTAGGCCCCATCTTTTTTCTTTCTCCCTTTTTACTCTTCTGTGGCAGGGGCTGAGGGAGGCAAGCTGGGGCTACAGCTGTAGATGTGGGTGAGGAAGGCCTCCCAAACTGCTGGACCATTGGTTGCAGTGGCCAAGTTGAGCACCTCAGGATTCCATCAGTCCAGGGTGAGTGAGAATCATGGCATCTGGATCCCTCTTGGTGGGGGCTAGTAGACCCTGGATTCCTTTGAGGTTCAGAAAATGATGCAGTTTCAGCAGGATTTACCTGCCCTCAAGCTGGAGGAATGGATGAGAGGTAGCTGAGAAGTAGAAACAGGTTAAGGTAGATGACTAAAGGGGTGGTACAGACGCCTGTAATCCAAAGGAGGGGGGGATGTGATATAGTATCAGTATCAAAGAATACCTGAAGTAAGTGGTTGATAATTCCTGTTTTATAAATTGTTCTACTATATTATTCTTGCATAAGAAGTTTGTGTGAGTATATAGAATGTGAACCTTTCTATGAGGCAGCTAAATAAACTTGGTCAAAATGTACATAATGCACTGTTGGAGGGGCTTTTGCAGATAGACTTTGCATGTCAGTCAGTTGGATAACCTAGCAGTTTAGTGGAATCTTCTGCTTGAGTTTCCACACCATTACGGGAGGAAATATTAAAAGTCAGAAGAAGTGATACTGTGTAATAGATCTTACATGGTGTAATTTTTACTTGCAAAGAGTATAACCTTTGTCTTTCTAGCATTAGTTTTTTATTTAACATAGGATGCCAGTCCAGAATCTGTTTCTTTTCTTCCTATAGTGGTCTGTACAATTCATGTGATGCTAGGAACATTAAAATACTGCAAGTAATGATGGTCTCAGGGTGGTGAGTCTCAGATCACTGGTGGAATACGCACATGTCCAGACATTTTCATGCGGATGCTCATGTGGTACTTTTGATGAGTGCATTTACTGCTACTGGTTACACCAGGACCGGTTCATTTGACCAACTTTTAAATGAGATAATTTTGTTTTTAGCCACTGGTAGCGGCAGCTATATTTTATTACCTGATGCAGTGCTGATTTTAGTTTGTCAGCACAGTAAAGGAAAAAATGTTTAAGGTATGCAAGAAGAGATTTTGTTAAATAGTCGCTGATATGACGTTGTTCCATAATATTTTGTAGTGTTACTGTTAAGACAACTGCTATGTAGAGGAGACATGGAGGTCAGAGAAAGAATAGGAGAATGGTATTAGCATGCAAAAGACAGGCCCTGACTCAGTGCTATATAGTTTGTATAGAAAGTGAAAAAGCAAATACGGTCAAAATGTCTAACTGACAAGACCATAGGGATTGCTCAGAAATATAGGGAAGCTAAATCCAGACGAGAAAGAGAAAGAGAATCAGTTTTTAGAATTTAGCAGAAATTTTCATCATGCTGCTGGATGAGACACTGAGAAGCTCTGAAACAACATGTAACAGGAGGTAGGACCACAAAATAGCAGAGAAAGAACAAGAATTGCATTTCTACAACTTAGATATACACTGCGCTGGTGGTGCTGCGGTAGCATTGTCGCCTTACAGTAAGACGTTGTCCTGTTCGATTCTCAGCTAGAGCATCTTCTGTGTGGAGACATGCATGAATGGACATACCTTCATTGAAGGTTGTGCATCAGGGCTGGCAACTCGACACATAAAAATCTACTGCCAATCATTAGCGGACTGGAGTTCCGCTGTGGCGACCCTTAACCGGGAAAAGCTGAAAGACACAACAACAAGAGATCAAAGTGGAAAATGTCACCCTTAAAATAGAATGTTAAATGATACCCAGGGATCTATGTTGAATTTGAATAATGCTTGGAAAATTTAAGGTGGGAAGACCATCCCAAAGATCAAACTGATCAACAATCTTTTCAACCTGTACTTTACAAACAGCAACCAATGCTGAAAAACGAAGAAGAAACATATCAAAATGCAAAGCACTGGGTATTGATCCCATTTGCAGTGAAGTGTTACAAGACATAGGTGCAGCTATTACAAAACTTACAAGGCTTTGCCAGGAATTTTGAAAACAGCTTCATGGCCAGCTGACTGAAAACGGCCTGTGTTTACCTATTCTTGAAGAAAGATAATCCAGCTAATTGTAAAAATTATTTCACAATGACTCTGATCTCACATGCTTGCAAGATTATTTTCCTTCAATAGTGAGTGAGACATCCTTGGAATAAGAGTTGCCAGAGGTACAAACAGGATTCAGGAAATGGTGAGGAACAAGAGACATGTTCAAAGATATGAGATGTCCCTTTTAAGGATATCGACGTGTGTTTCATTGATTATAGCAAGCCCTTTGACTATGCAAATCATGAAAAACTCTGGGTCATATTGAAAATCATGGCTATAGAGAAAATCTGATAGTTTTCACTCACAGTCTTTACAATACTCAAAAAAAAAACAGTTCATCCAGAAAAAGGAGAAACAAAACGATTTAAAATTGGCCAAAGTGAATGCCGTTTCTGTTTAATTTATATGCAGAAGAAATACTCAGGGATACAGGATTGTAGGAAGAAAACTGAGGTGTAAACATGGGAAGAAGAATTAACATCAACTGTTGCTATATGACAGATACCACATTTGGTTGGAAGTGAAGACAATCTGAAATATTATCAAAATTAAACAGCATAGTCTCTGAATGGGTTTGTACCTTAGCATAATGAAGATAAAAATACTGACTGCTAGTAAAATCAATAAAGGTACACCAAATGATGAAGAAGTACAAATAGTACGCAGCTAACGCCTGCTTGGATCAATCATCAGATAGAATGTGTCAAGCAACCAAGAAATCCAGTGATAAATTGCTCTTGTGAGAACAGCTTTGAATTTTTGAATTTAGACAAGATATGCAAGTGCATTGATGTAGCTTTGAGCACCAAGATATAATTCTCTAAGGTATTTTCAACAACTTAATATTGGTGCAAAAGTTGGTGAAGAAACATGACAGAAAGAAATACGATGCCTTTGAATTATGGTGTCAGTGAAGAATACTTAATATATAACTGACTGCCTAAAAATAAATCAGTTGGTACTGAAGAAGACAAAGTCTATTAAGTATTCTGAGATGATAATACTTTTACTTTTATACTTTAGGCATATCAAGCAAAAAGAAAGATCAGTAGAAAAAGACATCCTTCATGTCAAGATCAGATGTTACCTTACAACATGAAGACACACAATGGGATGAATTGCTATAGTAACTACAGCTATGGATGTCCTCCTCAGCAATGGATGTCCTCTTCAGTGATAAGTCATATGATTGAAGATACAGTATAGTTCAAGATAACTATCTACAGAGTTACTTGAGTCTATACTGACTCAGTGGCATGTGACAACAACAACAACACTGCTGCTCTGTACCCCTTCCTGGTTAACCAACCAAGTTAGCAATTATAGCAAAGTTTGAATAGATTCTGTGCTTGTTACTGATTTTACATCATTATATAACTTTATTTACTACATCTGAATCATTTATGTGCTCATGCACCTGCATTTCCCCTAATTCATATAATTTAGTCTCATCTATTTATTTATTTGCTTTTTGTTTACTGGAAAAGTTCACTGGGCCGTTCAGAGCCCATTTTCAGTGGAGGCCCAGGGAGAAAAGCTCCACAGTACATGAATAAAGATGAATACATACATGGAAATATTTAGTCAGAAGTATATACAAAGAGTAGTTGACATTTAGCATTCAGGTAAACAAGTAAATGTGTTAGATTACATGATTTTAAGGTATAACTGTATTAAGGAAAAACATTGCTTGTAGTAAATATTCTAAGGAGGCTATGAAGTCAGATGTTGCTATAGAAGCCAGAAAACTATCTCGGGCAACTTAAACACTGCGTACTAAAATGTACAGTGTGTCAGTCCCTTCAGAATCCCACTTGGTATAAGACAGACAATGTCTAAGCCTTTGACAGTGTTCAAGTCTTTTTCTGAATTCCACCAAGTGTGACTATATATGTTTAATACTGAAAGGCCAGGCAGGAATGGAGCATCAGCTTTAGAACTGCAAGTTGTATCTTAGGAAGGGCATGAAATTGAACGTAAATGTGCAGTAAAGCAAATCAAGCATCTGCTACTCTAAATTAATTTGAATAAATCTGCAAGGACAAAGATAATCATTTGCACTCTAGGAATGAGAAAGTATAGAGGTTATGACTGTACCATCTGGTGTAATAAACTTATCACTGCTGGTGCTTTAAAAAAAATGGGTTCATTTGTTAGGTAGTTAAGATATTGTATCAAAACTGATAAACACAAATATCCAGCTGAGTGCTACACTGACTGTGCACTATTACATGTATAAGCCCATCTGTTGGGGTAATCTAGGCTTAGGTAAAAATAAGGAAAACCTAAATAGTTAGACACCTTTCAGGGCACATTCTACTTAATCCTGATGAAGAGATCAAGACACACTCAAAACCACACATGAGAATGCATGTACACAAATGCCAAAAAAAAAAAAAAAAAAAAAAAAAAATATATATATATATATATATATATATATATATATATATATATATATATATATATATATATATATATATTTATTTGTCAGTTGTGCACACATATATTATGCATATATGGTCACACACACACAAACACACACACACACACACGCACACACACACATAAATAGATAGCTAGATATATGTATAAACTGACTTGTGTGAAGCACATTTATATGATGCTAGTGAGCTGTTGTAATTATTGAGTGAAAGAGCATTTATGCAAATGTGGGTTTGGATAAGTTCTGATTAATTGAAAAAGGTAAGTTTAAGTGTTTGGGCAGGAAGTGTGTGTGTGTGTGTGTGTGTGTGTGTGTGTGTGTGTGTGTGTGTGTGTGTGTGTGTGTGTGTGTGTGCGCAAGTGCACTTATGGTTAGTGTCTGAGTGTAGGGCTTTTTTAAGGTAAGCTGCACATTAGGGTTAGGGTCAAGCACAGGGTTAGGATAAACACATATTACTAAGTTGGAGCCCCTTCTCCTAACCGTAAAGTGCAGCTTACCTTAAAAAAGCCCATCTCATAACACTATCACTATTCAAATAACTTTTAGCTGAATTTGTGGTAGGATTATAAGCAGAACATCGGACAAGGAAATGTATTTCCTTATTTAGTGTATTGTGTGTCGATGTATGCTGTTGTCACTCTCATGAATAGATGATGTGCTTTAGTTGATGTTTTGTGAGTGGATTGTGAAACATTTCAACCATTTCATTATATAATTGTATATATATATATATATATATATATATCTATATATATATATATATATATATATATATATATATATATATATATATATATATATATATATATATATATATATATATATATATATATATCTATATCTCTCTCTCTCTCTATATATATATATATATATATATATATATATGTATATATCACACAGAAAAACCTGCTCCCACTGGATAAATGCCACTGCGAAAGTGCTCACGGTTTTATTATTATTTTTGTTTGATTTATTAAAGGTTTGTTTCATCTTATTACAGAAGTGCCGTTGTTTGCCTCATATCTTTCCTTTTGGTTTACTTGACATATCTATATATATATATATATATATATATATATATATATATATATATATATATATATATATATATAGATAGATATAACACACACACACACACACATAGACACACACACACACATATATATATATATATATATATATATATATATATATATATATATATATATATATATATATAGATAGATGGATATTATATATTGCATTGTGTGTGTATGTAGGTAATAAATTATTTTCTCAATATGAATGAGCTTGTCAGTCACAGTGTGAGCAGTGAGTGCAAACCTATGGAAAATATCTATATTGTATTACATTTAAAAAAATACTGGAAAATTCCTTTGAACCATCAAATGCAATACAGATTTTGGAAAAACATCAGAATTTACTATAGCATGCATTTCCAAATTTACAAATACACAGACTGTTTTCAAGTACAAACACACAGATGGATACGCAAGCAGAAACTCACAAACATGCATACACACACACACACACACACACACACACACACACACACACACACACACACACACACACACACACACACGCACTCTCACACACACACACAAAAGAAAAAAAAAACTCAAGACAATTTCTTTTCGTGATAGCAAAACACTGAACATCTTTGGAAGAATTATATACTCTGTTAGAAGTCAATTGCAGGATTACCAATATTTTATTATTCTACAATAAAAATACTGACAATGTGGTGGCATGATGATAAGATCTCTTCTTCATATCACCAGGAACCCAGAGTCTAATCTTAACATCTTGGCATTATATACATAGAGTTTTGCATGTCTTTCTTGTGGCTGCATGGGTTTCCTTCCCAAAACGTGCTGGTTGAGGGGTACTCCAAGTTCTCTCTGTTTATGTTGTTTTACCTTGCCATTTGCATAGGTTCATAGATTTATAGTAGGCTAAGGACTTCTATGACCTGTATAAGCTTAACTGTGCAGCCCAAATGTGTCCCAGAAGTCATTGTATCGTGGATGTTTGACATTGGCATTGACTTCAAATAAGTAGATGCCAAAGAGGAATTGGTCCAGCATGGAACCCTGAGGGACTCTACTGGTGATCAGCCTCTTTGTGGAGGTAGACTTGCTAATTCTAACTTCCTGGATCCTATTTGTGAGACAGCTGGCTATCCAACATGTTATACAGACATTTACTACTAATTCCATAAGTTTATTAACAATAACTGAGTGGGGTGCTGAATCAAATGCCTTAACCAGGTCAAGTTATGTAGTATAAACCATTTTACCCTCATCCATTGCCTTGGTGACTTTTCTAAGAAAATCACCAGGTTTAGTAGCATGGCCTGCCTTTGACAAAACCAGGTTGGATTGGGTCCAGTGTCTGAACGTTCCAGATCCTTTGTTCATGGGATCATAGGAGGTTACTAATCTAAGGGGCCTATATCCTTTTTAAGCCTAGTTGTTCATGCCTCAGTATTCTCAGTTATCAATGCCCATAAGCTAGAATGGCTTTGGTATATGCCTATGCCTTAGGGCATCTACAAACTACCCATGTTTGTAAGGGTCACATCTGACAAGCCAAGGATGAATTTGCAATTTCCCATCCATTGGGCAAAACTGCATTTGAATAGCCTTAGGGAAGAGCAAAACTGCATTTGAATAGCCTTAGGAAAGAGCTCTGTTTCTCATAAATGGGGAGATTTTGCCAGAGAAGGAGTAATCTCTGTGTGAAGGCTGCCAGCCTAGCTAGATAGAATTTTGTAAATAATTCTTTCATTGTAAATATTAATGTAATCCACAGGTTTGGTCTACAAATGTAAAGAGAACTATGTGTTATGATTAAACTATATGTTCTGAGCTTCAAAAATGTAACCACAGTGCACTCTGTTGGAAGCATGCTGATAAGTCAAGCGTTGTATAACTGTTTGATTTTAAGCTCAGAGACAGGATGTCTGGTTCAGGAAATTATTTCTGTTGTCTTGATTTAAGAGATACTTACTAAGGATTTACATGTATAATGTATTTTATTGCTGTGGCTTCCTGGCCAGGTCCAGCTTACTAAGACATGCAAATTTTGAGTTTCTTTGAGCCTGGGAAACTAAAACAGAACTCTTAAGAATAATGTAATCTGAAATGACTCAGCAGTACTGCGTTATCAATTTAAGACTTTCCCAGAGAGAAAGAGAGAGCATTTTGGATTTTGTCTGAACCTGAACACATCAACTCACCAGCACTCTGCCTTTAATCTGTAAATAAGATATTTATTTAAAGCAGCGATTTTTCTTAGAGCTAGATAGAAATATCCAGATTAGTCTAACTGTTTTCTATATTTATGTCAAACTATTCTACAGTATTATTTTAAAGCACTTTCCTGTGCTCTGTGAACCCTGTAATGTCATTGTGTTGAAGTAATAAGATTTGTCTTGTGTTTTTATTTATTATTAACTATTTTTAAACCTTTCAACTGTGGCTGTTTTATGTAAAGATAATTTAAGCTCTTAGAGTAAATTGCATGTGTTCAGTGATACTGTCCAAGCCACTCCAATAGCTTTAGCCTTGGGTCACATTTACTATTTGGATAACAGTAATATTACACAGTGAAATTGGTCACCCTTTGGAAGGGCCTTATTACTAGCTGATAAGAGTAGTTGGTGGCAGTGATTACTACCTTATAGCTTGGCAGGAGGGGTGTAGCTGGAGAACCTGTGCCAGCCTTCTCCAGGAGTGTCTGTGTGTTTGTATATAAACCAAATCTCAAAGTGTGTGTGTGTGTGTGTGTGTGTGTGTGTGTGTGTGTGTGTGTGTGTGTGTGTGTGTGTGTGTGTGTGTGTGTGTGTGTCAGCTACTTGGGCAGGGACATGAAGCACTGGCTTGACAGAGAGGATACTGGAGGTTTTGCCTTAACTACTCGGCTGGGATCTGAACCCTATAGCTGTGCCAGTGGGGAGTCTTATTGGGGATTTGGAGAGAAAGGGAGAAACCAGCCCCAGACTGACTGTGATTTCTGTGTGCTGTTAAGAGAAATTGTACTTTACTGTGTGTGTATTTGTTATCCTTCTCAATGTGCATGCCCCTCACTGGTGCTAGTGGTGAGGATTGAGGCTCCTTGATTACTGGGCCGGTGCACAGGCATCACACTCTGAGACATATATCTGTCCCTCCAGCATATTTTGTTTATGTCATAGAAGATGTTTAGATCCTTAGATCAGGTTATTCTAGTGCTGTTTGTTATGCAAATGTGTAGCAGATCCATCAGGGCTGGATCGGAGAATGCTTTGCAGGTTAGGCATAGATTGATCCTCAGTAATCTGTAGGGGACTGAGTATAGGGACAGGGCTTTAAGATGGTTTGCATATGAAGTATTATTTACATCTGTAGCCAATCCAGCCGTTGCAAATAAGATTCCATGACACAGGTCATGACTGAAGAGTGCAGGACAGTCTAGATCACTTAGCAATGTCAAAATAAATAAAAATACAAAAATGAAGCAAATAGTTACAATTATGAATACATTTGAACCCAGCAGCAGAATTGTGTTTTATTTTCCTAGCAATAGTTCAGTTGTTGCAAAGTAGATGCAGTGAATATTGTAAATAGATAACCTCCGAGAAGACTACACAGCAGCTATTTAATCATACCGTCTGACATATGGGAAACACCTGAAGTACATAAAATACTAGATATTAAGGACATAACCAGTCTGAGCTTCAGCAGAGCACTGCAATTATGTCTTATTTGTGGAAGGCTAAAGTGAGTGTTAGAGTCCTCACCTGATAGTGACCTGCATCAACACTGCAAGAACCAGGGTTTAATGTACATTTAGGAATGATGGATGCAGAAAGGCAGAGGAAATATTTGAAAAGGATCACACAACAGATTTCCCTAAATCTTTTATTGCATACCTAAACTCTTCTTTTGGTACAAATATTTGAATGGGTCTTTACTGAATAACTATGCAAATATATGTAGCACAGTTGGTTGGGCTAATGGTAAGCACTAATAAAAACAGGATTTGTCAAAACAAGTTATTACAAACAAGTGCAATCAGAATGTGCTATAATGTGTTGCCAGCATGATCATGGACACTAGCGCAAATTAACATAGGCTTACTCGTGTAAGAAGTATTTGATATGGCTAGATGGAGGTACACATGCAGTTCCAGATACCATGATACCAAGACATTATACAGTGGGTGGGTGCCTTTGGGGATTTTGTTGTCTCAGGCGTGGAGTGACAGACAAGAAAATATTTGTCAATGTGATATTAACCATATTAACTTAGAATGAGTCCATGGATTCCATTTTCCCAGGAGAGTCCTTTCTGTCCTCCCTCAAAAAATAATGTATTTGTTTTCAGAAGGAGATATGCTCTGCTGCATATGATATGCTTCTCTGATTGCTTCCAGAATGTGAAATGTTCTACTGCCATTTGCATTAACTATATATCATGTCACTTGATGTTTCATGTCTCCTGCAGTTGCTACTACACTATAACTCATTATTATTTCTACTAAGCATTACATTCTTTACCTTATGAACAAGCATTATGTACTGCTCTAGTTTATGTACTGTACACTATATATAAATGGGTCTAGGACTATTCACTGAAAGCACATTTCACTGAAACACATTTGACTGTGCACAATTCACTGAAAGCTCAATTCACTGAAAACATAATTCACTGAAACACATTTCACTGAAAATTATATATGGCCTTTTCCCATTGTAGTGCGACCCTGGAGTTAGAATACATAGTAAGGGGGGGGTGTGGCGGGCCCCGCCCCTCACATTGGGGGTGTGTGGGGGGTGTAGTCCCTCATCTATTTTAAATATTTTGAACTATATACATGGATACTTGCAATTTCAATAAATTACTCTTTTCTAAACTTAATATATATCCAAACTATGTGGGGGGCTACACCCCACACACACCCCAATGTGGGGGGCAGTGCCCCCCACACCTCCCCTTACTATATATTCTAACTCCAGGGTTGCACTATAGTGGGGAAAAGGTCATATATAATGTTCAGTGAAATGTGTTTCAGTGAATTGTGTTTTCAGTGATTTATGCTTTCAGTGATTTGTGCACAGTCATTTGCCTTTCAGTGAAATGTGCTTGCAGTGAATAGTCCTAGACCCATATAAACACATTCAACTGTATGTATATTTTCTGCAATGTATACTGTATATTGATTGTTACTTTTATTGCTTCTTTTTCCCATGGCCTCGGCTGAAAAGAGGTTGACAGCCTAGTCAGACTTTCCAGTAAAGAAATACCAATGAAGAAAATAAATACTGGACTTGCATATCCTTTGCTCAAGGCTGTATAGGTCAGCATGGCATCAGATAATGACTGAACCTTATGCAGGCTATATATATTCCAAATGCAGCCAGTACAAGTATTATATATTAATAATGTCACTGTTTGCAGATGACTGACACTAGGGCTTAAATATATGTATCTAATGGGGTAACCACTGTAACAACTACTCCCATGAGGGAAAGGGTACATACAGAAAGTCTTTAGCAGTTATATGGCTCAGTTCTACAACTGGGACAAATGCACTACTAACACAGAAAAATTATCAACAATCCCTGATACACCGGGAAGCGTGAACATTACCCTTATTAACATTAGCAAACTGAGGCATAATCACTTCCAACTAAAAGTCTTCTACAGTGGGGAGCTGGGATAAACAAATGAGGCCCTCATTAAGTAAGCTGCTCCCTGCTTTGTCATCTCACACAAGATACCCGACCAGTGCTTAGTAAGTGTTGCATTGCATTTGGTAATCTTACTGCTCATAAATGCTTAAGTAGTAATTGTTAGTTTGTCAAAAAAAAAAAAAAAACTGGAAGCACAAAATCAGTGAAAGACAACCACCTACAACAATTTTGCAAGATATTTTATTTAGGGAGGAGGTCACTGTTAAATACCAATGAAACAGTTCTGTATCAGCTGAGATAAAAGGGAGGATTGTTGCAGTGATTTACTGAGTCTTGCCCTTATGCAAGTAGATTTATCTATCGGAAAGTGAATATTGACTGAGCCTAATAAATCCCAGACTTAGACTGCTCTTTGCAGGCAAGGAGACATAATTTATTTGTGGCAATTAATGAAAGCAGCCCGTGTCCCAGGTAGATGGCTTTGAACCTCTGTGTGGAGCCTAACACCTTCAGAATGTCCAGAACTGAAAGTTCCCTAAGATAGTCACGATGAATGCATGTTCCATTACCAATTAGACCCTGCTGGGGTCCACTATTTTCTATAACCCATTACGGGCTGTGATGATTAATAATAGAGTTCTGAGCTGTGCTACTATCTAATAAAAATAATGGTCTGGGATGCCCATGCATTAGTCCCTCTTAAGCAGAAATGTTTTATGGCAAGATACCCTTCTGTACTGCTTACTCCACAGAGATTTCTACATGTCTGTTGATTTTTTAATAGTTTTCTTGAGATAAGAAAAATAGACAATGACATTTACAAGAAGTGAGGAAAAGGGAGAAATGATTTGCAGTGCAAATGTAATGTGCTAGATTTAGACCAAGAGCACCAAGCTGGCAATCTTTTCGTCCAGCCTTACCTTCAAGATGTTGTTATCGCACAACATGTAAATGTAATTGTCTTAATATTTGCACCACTCTCCCCAAGTATGCAACTGAGGATATATCCCTCTCAACTTGAAATTGCTGTATCATTGCCTAAGTGGGAATAAAATGAATAGCATATGTCTTACATATAATGCTTTGATTCTGTAGCCATAAATTATTCTGATGTGTGCATTGTCATTATAAATAGAACTGCAAGAAAGGTGAGGAGAGCCAAAAGGGCAGAAATACAATCTGCAGATAACATTTTTATATTCATTGCCCGAGTTACTCAGCCTGAAAATTTGTGGACTTTTCCTGAAGACTCACACCAAGTACTTGATGTCAGAGACAAGTTGGACTAGGGCAAAGGACAGCTATGCTTCCTTCAGGTCACTTTCGAAAGCCCCAAGGCATGATACAGTCTTAGAAATACTGATGCGTTGTGTCCTTATATAAAACCTATAAAACCTAAAATAATTCTAAGTTATAGTGAAGATTAATGCCAATTTTATCAAATGCTATATCAGTACTGAGCCTAAGTGAAAGTGCTGCCTGTCTTACATCTGTTACCACCACCCATTGTCTTATTGTCACCTTGTGTTTGTTATCAGTTGGGCAGAGCAACATTACCAGATTAGGATTTATTCTGGCCAAAATTCTACTAAGCAACTTAAAATACTCATTCAGGTCCTGAACTGCCATGTAAGAACTAGCATTTCTCCTGCCTTTTCTAGGATTCAAGAAAAATTTAAATCACAGTAGCTTTCAATGATCTAGGGAGCATATGGTATGGAAGGTGGTGATTAGCAATAGCAATAATTTAGTGATGAATAAATCTTAAAACTTACTTGAAATAACATTGGTATCATCTGGTCTTAAGTTTTTGACTGAATCTCTGTTAGTCTGGTCATATGCTAGACTTACAAGGCTCACTGGAGCAAGAAAGACTTGGGCTGGTATTCATAGTCTGTGGCTTCACAAATGATTTAAGGTTATCCATAAATAGTGGTGCTAAACGGATATTCAAGTAAGGTCAGCGAAAGTCATTTGCAATGAATAAGAAAAGCAAGGTCTTTTTTGAAAACACACCTACTTCTTGCAAAAGATTAAATTGTGTAAAATTCAGCATTTTGAAGTTATAGATTACTTTGTCAAAGCATGAGGGTTCATGTTACTTTTTTTTTTCTTTCTTAATATTGTGGGTGATCATGGCAAAGTAATATTCTCAGGTATGCATAACTTTCTTAGAAAATGCCTCTAGTTATGCAAACTTGTTAAACTTTTTTTATCTTCTGTATGACTCAATGAAATAGAGAACATTAAGAAACAGAAGTTTTTTTTTTTTTTTTACTTACTATAGAACTCTGGCCTTCTTGTCACTGCTCAGTCTACCCACTCAGCCAGCTGGCTAGCACTATGCTTCTTCAAATCATCGTAATGATGGTGGCATGGATTGCTGGAGTGCGCTATTCCTGTCAGGGTTGATAGGTCTTCATCCAGCTCCTGCTAGATACCAATTTTTTTTCCTGGTATGCTATGTGCAAGATTCAGTCTTTTCCCGATATCAATCATTGAGAAGGTAGAACATTATCAGACTTTCCTTGTCAGACCAACTAGGAGTGCAACCTCATGCCTTGACTAGTGATGCCACCATTCAAAGTGCCAGAACAAAAATAAGGAAAGTATGGACGGGGATGCCTTAATCAGGATTAGAACCACTACCTGCAGGGTATGACATCACTATAACCAAACTCTCTTTACCAGCAGAGGGATTACATCAGTTATTGAGATTCTAAAGAGGGAAAAAAGGACCTGTACCGATTGGCTAGACAAAGGGACAGAGCTGGGAAAGACATGCAGCAGGTAAGGGTGATAAAGGATAGTGAGGGAAACGTACTCACAAGTGAGGAGAGTGTGTTGAGTAGATGGAAAGAGTACTTTGAAAGGCTGATGAATGAAGAGAATGAGAGAGAGAGAAGGTTGGATGATGTGGGGATAATGAATCAGGAAGTGAAGCAGATTAGCAAGGAGGAAGTAAGGACAGCTATGAAGAGGATGAAGAATTGAAAGGCTGTTGGCCCAGATGACATACCAGTGGAAGCATGGAGGTGCTTAGGAGAAATGGCAGTGGAATTTTTAACTAGATTGTTTAATGAAATTTTGGAAAGTCAGAGGATGCCTGAGGAGTGGAGAAAAAGTGTTTTGGTACCTATCTTTAAGAATAAGGGTGATGTGCAGAACTGCAGTAACTACAGAGGGATAAAACTGATCAGTCACAGCTTGAAGTTATGGGAAAGAGTAGTGGAAGCTAGGTTAAGAAGGGAGGTGATGATTAGTGATCAGCAGTATGGTTTCATGCCAGGAAAGAGCACTACCGATGCAATATTTGCTCTGAGAGTGTTGTTGGACAAGTACAGAGAAGGTCAGAAGGAGTTGCATTGTGTCTTTGTGGACTTAGAGAAAGCATATGACAGGGTGCCTAGAGAGGAGTTGTGGTATTGTATGAGGAAGTCGGGAGTGGCAGAGAAGTATGTAAAGGTGGTACAGGATATGTACAAGGGTAGTGTGACATTGGTGAGGACTGCGGTGGGAGTGACAGATACGTTTAAGGTGGAGGTGGGTTTACATCAAGGATCAGTTCTGAGCCCTTTCTTATTTGCAGTGGTGATGGACAGGTTGACAGATGAGATTAGACAGGAGGCCCCGTGGACTATGATGTTTGCAGATGACATTGCGATATGTAGTGAGAGTAGGGACCAGGTTGAGAAGACCCTGGAGAGGTGGAGATATGCTTTAGAGAGGAGAGGAATGAAGTTCAGTAGAGCTAAAACAGAATATATGTGTGTAAATGAGAGGGAGAGTAGAGGAATGGTGAGGATGCAGGGAGTAGAGTTGGTAAAGGTGGATGAGTTTAAGTACTTGGGATCAACAGTTCAGAGTAATGGTGAGTGTGGAAGAGAGGTGAAGAAGAGAGTACAGGCAGGGTGGAATGGGTGGAGAAGAGTGTCAGGAGTGATTTGTGACAGACTGGTACCAATAAGAGTGAAAGGGAAGGTCTACAAGAGGGTAGTGAGACCAGCTATGTTATATGGGTTGGAGACTGTAGCATTGTCGAAAAGGCAGGAGTCAGAGCTGGATGTGGCAGTGTTAAAGATGTTAAGATTTGCACTGGGTGTGACTAGGATGGACAGGATTAGGAATCAGTATATTAGAGGGTCAGCTCAGGTTGGACAGTTTGGAGACAAAGCAAGAGAGGCGAGATTGCATTGGTTTGGACATGTGCTGAGGAGGGATGCTGGGTATATTGGGAAAAGGATGCTAAGGATGGAGCTGCCAGGTAAGAGGAAAAGAGGAAGGCCTAAGATGAGGTTTATGGATGTGGTGAGAGAGGACATGCAGGCGGTTGGTGTGAAAGAGCATGATGCAGAGGACAGGAAGAAATGGAAACAGATGATCTGCTGTGGCGACCCCTAACAGGAACAGCCGAAAGAAGATGATGATTGAGATTATTGGCAAGTTTGGTTTAACCACCAAAACTGCTTTGCCACATACTGTTTTTTCATACAGGAAAACAGTTATGCTTGATTAAAATGGAAATATATGATTAATAATTGCTATTGCTAATACTCATTGGTAACGGTTATTTTTTTACCCTAACACCAGTTTGTCTGATGTAGTTCAGTAGAATTTTTCTTTTAAGTTTTATTTTTTGGAGGGGTAGTGGAAATGAATGTCACTATGTGTGTTATTTTTAAGTGTTAGGAAGTTTTGATTTGTTTGAGGTGTAGAGGTGTGACACACATCACTGGATGTGCAGGGATTACACTTCAGATTGCTGCAAACCTGACATTCAGCTGACTTCATTCTGTTTTTCTTTAACTACATTCTGATTTTGATTAGTCTCAGGCCATTTGCTCATTCCCGTGGCAAACTGAGATAGGTGCAAAGCACTGCAGACCATGCGTTCATAAACAGCGAAAAACGAAAATTTGAAGATGCATCTTGGGACACGTTTGTGTACTATTATGATTCATAGAGATGAATGTAAATTAGCCTAATTTGCATATAACGCATGTAAATGGCCCTGAATTTTTACCAGTAAGTTGAGCAGCACCATATTAATTTGTCAATAGCTGAGATAGGCAGCAAATGAATTTGGATACTAAAGACTTGTTACAATAAAGAAATATTTTAAAAGCTATTATAATTGAATAAGAAACACTTAAAATATTATTTCATCATTGAATTAAGGGTCATATTTAATGAATTTACATATATGATGTGCATGCTATGATAGCAGTGACTGATTGCTAGATTTATGTTTTTTTGCAAGTTGGATTTCATGACAACAGCAGTGGAAATGATTACTGATGACACAAGATAATCATTATTGTGGTATAATTTATTGACTGTACATACATACATATAAATGCAATAATTTACTACTGAATTTCTGCAGTGCTAAGGATATCGGCAGGCATGTGTGATGAATTGTAGATTTTTGAAGCGACAGTGATGAATAAAAAAATGACAATATTATAGGTTCATAGGTTCATACTAGGCTATCTGCCCTAGGGCATTTATAAGCCTAGCCAGAGTGTATTTGGCTTTCGCCACCCATTTTAAATTAATTTTGCTATGCCCTTTTTCGAGGTTAGTATACTGTGCCTCTGTCTAACAGTGACACAGAAGTGATACCCGGGGTGTGACACAGAAGTGATACCCGGGGTACATGGAGTACATGACAATGACAGAGGGTAGGGTGAGGCTGTTCTTTGTGACAAAAGTGATTGCATTCATTACCTGAATGAACTGAAAGTAATATAGTGCAATTGTCAATGGTAAAATTTAAATTTCAATATGTAATTATACGGTTTGTGTTAAGTGGCATTTTTATTTAATGTAGGTGGCGGGAAGACTTGAGCAGTGTTTTGTAATTTAAAAGCTGATTACAACAAAATAGTATCATCACACTTTCTGACTAAAGGCCCTTTTTTTCTGGCAATGATGAAAAATAAGGGATGAAAGCAAAGAAAAGATAACTTCAGCCATGAGGAAAATCGTGTCCTAATGGCAGCAATTTGGACATATGAGAAACTTCTTTTTTCTAAAGGGGGCAAGACAAGCTGAGAGAAACAAGGCCTGGAATCAAGTAGTTGTTGAAATTAATGCAGTGGATGGCGTAAATCAGGAAGTGGCACAGCACAAGAAAAGGGTGGATGATATGGCAGCACTTACTAAAAGCAAGGGCAGGCAGAATGCAATTTCCCATACCCCTACAGGGAGGGTCTCCGACTATTCATTTAACACCAGATAGGGAATACCTTGTATCCATCCGTGGAGATGACTATGACACAGAGGATGGTGGAACAGGAATAATTAGAGGTGGAGTGGACACTGCTCCATCTTACCAATGTCCACAGCAGCAGCAACACTCATCTGCTCATGAAGATTCATTTAAAATCAGTAACTTACATTTATATAGGGAAAAATGAATGCTGACATGGAATGATGTAATTAAATACATCATAATTAATTATTATTATGTGAACCTTGTACATCAGCACAGAATGGACATGAAGGCAGTGGACATGGTAAGTGTCCCACTCACTGCCTTGTAAGCATATATTACTGCATGCTACTCCATTATTATTAATGTTTTCAAATAGCTGTTAAATGGTCAGAATCACAACCAGCCAGTTCAGCTATACCAATAAATTCAGATGACATCAGCAGCAGAATGGATGTTGCTGATAATGATGATGGTGATAATAACATACTGTAGTTATAGTTACGAGGCAGCCTGAGGGAAGTGGCAGACAGTACCCAAGTTTAATGGGAGGACCTATCACCCAGCAAAATAATAATAACTCTGTAGAAAGTGACAATGCATCACAAACTCAAACACAAGCTGACATGCTGCTCACACTTTTACAGGAGGAACACTCCTACAACTCTACACCCATATCTTTAAATCCAGAGGAACACTTTGAGAATGATGGCAGGCATTCAGAGGTAACAGTGTCTACAGTGACACCTTTACAAAGGGGAGCCAGGCACAGGAATTTCTTACAGCGACCCTAATGAACAAATAAAGCATTAGCTGCTTAACCGGACATGTGTCTTGACATTGTTAGGCTTCAGATTAGTGTCACAGAGAGTCTGCTGCATGGGGTCCCTTACTGCTGCTGCTGTCGGCTAGTCATCATTCATCATAGTGGGAATGGAACTGTTAGAAAAATATGTATTCACATATAAGCTGTTAGAAAAATATGTGCTCACATATACAAGCTGCTAGAAAAATATGTATTTCACACATATAAGCTGTTAGGAAAATATGTATTCAAATATATCAACTGTTAGAGAGACATATATTCAGACATATATAAGTTGTGTGGTCAGATATATATAAATGAACTTGAACATATATGAAGTGCAAAGATTGAAAAATAGAATAATATGTAATGCATTTAATTCTGTTTTACTAGAATGATAGTAGAAATAAACTTGCATATTATTGCTTGAAGCATAGCTGCAGTGTGATTAGAAACTTGACCCTGACAGTAGCCAGCTCGGCTGGCTCATGTCTGTCAGTAAGAGATTATTTTGCAAAGTTAGAAAATAATGAATCTGTGTGCATATGTATCTTTTCCTGCTTCCACCAGAAGAATGGCCTTGTGCACTATCAGAGATAATGTCCATCTGGTGAACAAGAAAGAGACAAAGAGAAGTATTAAAGAAGACATGCATCCATTGTATTCGAACTAATCTAGGGTCCTTGAATTGGCTACATCCTCGGAAGGACATTGTGACTGACCAGGTGCTTGCAAGGCTGTAATATTCTCATGGGAAAAAGATTTTTGAAAAACACTATCTCAGCACTTTTTCATAAGTTACTATGATGTAAAGACCCTGTCACTGACCACGTCAGTGAGGTGGGCAAAAGCTGATTGTAAATAGTATAAAATGACATGTGCTTCCTAAATAAAGCTAGACAAAATTCTGTACAAGTTTGTGTATGGTTTTTTGCCTCCTAATGTACATTAGAGAATACATATACAGTAGATACCTGAGAATCCTGCATTACTGTCTGTTATTGTGAATGATTTTTACAGTCTGATTTTAACAATTTATCTAACATTTTGGTCCTAATCGTGCCGGAATTCCCTTGGTAAGCTGCAGGTCAGAGTGTATAGGTGGCACTGAAAACTGCGCAGAAGAAGGAAAGACCTCCGACTGAATTGTCGTATGTAAAGAGGCTGTCCACTTGTCTGATCTGTGGCCGAAAAGCGGAAAACTGGATCCTAAAAAGAAGCATAACAGTAAGCGGGAGGCTCAGGTAAGCAGAATTCCCCTCTTTGTCTTTGTTTTAGATCAGGGACCAGGTTACACTGTGCTATTGCTAAGGTTTGTGATAGCAGGGAGAGAGATAGTCGAAGTATTGTATTTTGAGTCATAGATCAGGGAATAAACAAAGCAAAGTAAAACAGTCATTCTAGACACTACTGTGGATACGGGGAATAAGATACCACGTGGTACAAGAGAAAGGGTTACGTAACAGTCTCTTTTTTTTTTTTTTTTAAAGAGACATGGGAAATGAGTGCACTAAAGGGTCACGTGACCCGCCCCTAACAGAAGATGCAAAGTATATGCAATTGCAAAGAGCAGATAATGTGAGACATTTTTCAAAATGGGTCAATAAGTATGAATTTGATGGTAAATTAAATAAAATATCACTAGTAAAACTTTTGAAACAGTTAAAATCTGACGCAGAGGGTCAGGCAAAAAAACAACGACAGTTGGGTGTTCCTCAAGCACATAGGTGGATTGAGGAAGTGAACCGGAGGGAACAGAAAAATAAGAATGCAAAAGCATTATTTTTAGACAAAGAGGATAATAATACGGTAGTAGCATCGGCCCCTCCCCCACCACCTCCTCCGATGCCTTACTTAGAATATGAAGCGGGAGGGCGGGCTGGACCCCCTCCACGTTATCCGGAGACAACAGGGGTATTAAGACAACCATTTGTAAGAGAACCTATCGGAACTAGATCCCGAACACGTCAAACACTTATAGATGTTCAACCAAGCGGAAATTCATTAGATGAGAGTGAGGAAATCTGTCCATTAATTGAAGTACCAAACCCACAGGCAGGACAGGAGGGCCAGGCCTCAACTCTCTTAGTGTATAGACCATGGACACCGGAAGACATCCGGAAAGCTACAGAGGAATTCCCCATCCAAAAATTAACTTTGAAAAATTTGTACAAGATTTACAGGGTATGAGATTGAGTTACCACCTAAATGGGGAAGAGGTAGAAAAACTAGTTAGACAAATTTTAGGTCCGGACTGGCACATGATTTGTGGCGCCTGGAATGCCCGTGACGCGCAACTCAGGCCACTCCTACATAGTGATGCAGAACTAGATACTAGATTGAAGGGTCTTACAGACCGCATTACTGAAAAATGGAAACCTAGGGCAGATTGGACTTGCATTAACCAATGCGTGCAACAAGATAATGAAACAGTGGACGCATACTATGGTAGATTATTAGAATGTTTCAATAACCATAGTGGTATGACTATTCCTGAAAATCAAAAAAATGATAGCTCATATGAACAACAGTTGAAGAATGCATTTTTAAAAGGTTGCATTGCCCCTATCAATAGCTTCGTCACGAAGCATATGATAGATCACCGAACGAGTAGGCTCCAAGCCTTATTAGAGTATGCTAGGCATGCCAAAAAACATTTTAACAGTAAAAGAAAAGAAAACACAGGTCTTCACAGCTGAAGACGGTGCGGAAGTTTTTGTAGTACAAACAGCCAAAAAGGGTAAGCGAAATACTCAGGGTAACAAACGTTCTGACAGAAACTCAGAGTTCTATGAGGACAGGAAAAAAAGAGGTGAATGCTTCAATTGCGGTAAGAAGGGACATTTGGCAAGGGATTGCAGGAGTAAGGCACCCGTGGAAAAAGAGGATAAGGATGATGAGGATTGACTAGATGGCAGTTATACTGCTCGACAGTCATTAGGAGAGACTAATGAGCAGGGGAATAATGTAAATATCATAAAAGAAACAAATGACATGCAACCAGATGTAGATGTTGGGGGAAGTGAAGTTTTGGACTTGGCACTACTGAGCTTGGAGCTCTATTTAGCAGACACTAAACCGGAAGTTACACTTCTGGTGGAAGGGAGAGAAATCAAATTTTTGTGTGATTCAGGAGCATCACGAACTTTGATACACCCTTCAAAGTTACCGGAACATTCTGAGTCACCCGATTATATATTAGTGAAAGCAGCAAATGGACAACTGTACAGGGAACCACTTTCCCATGATATAGCAATAACTGACCCTGTCTCGGGTATAACCCAGAGAAGTAAAATAGTACTTTCTGCTAAATGCCCCATGAACCTATTAGGAAGAGATCTCATGCAACTTTTTGGCATAGCAGTAGTCCCTACCATGAAAGGTATGGAGGCACAGAGACGAACTGATGCTTTTGTGGTACGATCGGAGGGTGAGGCCTACTATTGGTACAGCCAGGACCTGGTTACAACCGGTCCAGGGGCAGTGACCAAGGAACTGATGAATGTAGCCACCAGCAAGGTGCTTCCCCTCGATGTTGATCAACAACATTTGTTACATTGTACCCTATACTATTGCAGCACATCAGGGCCTGATAAAGAGTATGAACAAAAATTGTTCAGGAATCCCGCAAATAGATTAATACTATGGACTTTATACTGGGACACTGAGGGCAATAGTGTGGTGGGTTGTTCATTACCTCAGGAGTTCTTGGAATTGTACAGATCCAATAAACTACCGCATGTTAGCCTAACCAAAAACAGGAATGTTAGGTGGGTAGATTTGGGTGACAAAGTGACAAAATGGGAGAAACTAACTGACTTGGAGTTATCAGACCTAGGAGTACAAAAACAGAAACTAAATTGGTTAACGCAAGCACGCCCAGCTGTACACTTACAACAGAGTAAAGACAGCTGATTGGCGTTCTTGATAGAAGAAGAAAAAAAGGCTTTGAGTGAGATACCAAATGTTCTTTGGTCAACAGGAAATCGGATGTAGGGCTTATTCGAACAGCAGGTCCAGTAATTATTACACCAAAATCGGCCTTTAGACCAAGGAAAAGACAATATCCTTTGAGCAAGGATGCGGAACAGGGAATCAAACCTATCATAATGGCATTGCTTAAGGAAGGGATACTGGTAGAATCCTTGGATTCACCATGTAATACTCCTCTGTTTCCTGTTAAAAAAGCAAACGGGGAATGGCGGATGGTACAAGATTTACAGGCTGTAAATGATGCGGTAATACCAAGGGCACCTACGGTGCCAGACCCACATACCTTGTTAAATGATTTGAAGCCGCAACAAAAGTATTTCACCGTGGTAGATATTAGCAATGCGTTTTTCTCAATACCTATACACTCTGACAGCCAGCATTGGTTTGCATTTACATTTCAGGGCAAAAGGTACACCCGACTACCACAGGGATATAGTGAAAGTCCAACAATATTTGCACAAGAGATGGCTAGCAACCTGGCGGGATTTTCTCCACCAGGGGGCAGTCAAGTATTACTTTATGTAGATGACATCTTGCTTGCAGCCCCCACTCAGCAGCAATGCAGGGAGGACACAATAGCATTGTTGAAATTTTTGGCAGAGCAAGGACATAAAGTGAATAAACATAAATTGCAACTTTGGAAAGAGCAGGTTAGATACCTGGGATATGTGATATCCAAAGAAGGTAGAACATTAGATGAAGATAGGAAAACAGCAATTTTACAAGCACCTAAACCAACTACCAAAAAGGAAATGATGTCCTTCTTGGGAACGACTAATTTTTGTCGGGTTGGATACCGAATTATGCTTTGGAAACAGCTCCATTGGCTGATTTAATATTTAAATCACCAATGGCAGCACAAGAAATACTACATTGGACATCGGAAGCAGAAACAGCTTTTTGCAGACTAAAACAACTGATAGTTTCATCGTTAGTTTTAGGGCTTCCGAATTACCATAAGAGATTTTTCCAGACTGTAGATTGTAGGCGGGGATATATGACGTCAGTACTGACGCAACAACATGGCAGCAAGCAACGCCCCATAGCTTACTATTCATCACAGTTAGATCCGGTGGCACGATCATTGCCACCCTGTGTACAAGCAGTTGTTGCAGCAGCTATGGCAGTGCAAGCTTCGGCCTCAGTGGTGTTGTTTCACCCTCTCACGTTGAGAGTACCTCATGCAGTTGCGATAATTTTACTGCAAGAGAAAATAGCATTTTTGTCCCCTGCCAGACATCTTTCTTGTATGACCATACTATTGAGTCAACCTCACATGACAATTGAACGATGCACAATATTAAATCCATCGACATTACTTCCGATTCCTGTAGATGGCACACCACACAGTTGCCTACAGGAAATGGAACAAATAACCACACCTAGACAAGATCTCACTGATGTGCCTTTAGCTGATGCAGAGGTGACATTTTATGTGGACGGATCCTGTAGACGAGGACCTACAGGAAAGAACCTAGTGGGTTATGCAGTAGTGACAGATAATGAAATCATAGAAGCACAACCCCTGCAACATAACCTGTCTGCTCAAGCAGCAGAATTGATAGCTTTGACACGTGCCTGCACTCTAGCGAAAGACAAATGTGTTAACATATATACTGACAGTCAGTATGCTTTCTCTACAGTGCATGTTTTTGCGCAACAGTGGAAGAACAGAGGAATGATAACATCCACTGGCAAACCGATTAATCATGCACAATTGATTTTGAACCTGTTAGATTCCATTCAGTTACCCACTAGAGTAGCTATTTGTAAATGTGCAGCCCATACCAAACAACAGGATAAAATTTCAAAAGGGAATGCTCGGGCTGATGCAGCTGCAAAGCAAGCTGCCTCAGACTCAGAAACTGTGTTTTCAAATGAAGAACTACAACCTTCTGAGACTCTAGATTTAAAAATGTTAAAAACAATGCAGACATTAGCTACAAAAGCAGAAAAGCAAAAGTGGATAAAACGAGGAGCAATCCTTAAAGAGGGACTGTACATCTCCAAAGAGAAAAAGCCAATATTGCCATCTAATTTATTTAGATATGCAGCTTTGTTGAGTCATGGGCAGAGCCATGTCTCAACAGGGGGGATGGTACAGTTAGTTAACAAAACATTCCAAACATACGGATTTACGAATTATACACAAAAATTTTGCGCAGCATGTCATATTTGTAGCAAACACCATGCACAGGGAGCATTTAAACCAAAGCGAGGGAGCTTTCCGACACCACCCTATCCGTTCCATACTATTTGTATGGATTTTATAGAACTGAATAAATGTGAAGGGAAAAAATACTGTTTAGTGATCATAGATATGTTTTCAAAATGGGTAGAAGCTTTTCCGACCAGAAATCCGGATGCAGCAACAGTGGCAAAAGCCTTAGTGAAAGAAATCATTCCTAGATTTGGCATACCGGAAAGAATTTATAGTGACAATGGAACACATTTTGTTAATCAGACAATACACCAGCTTGGGAGATTCTTTGGGATTTCTTTGAAAAACCATTGTGCTTATCACCCCCAGTCAGCAGGACTGGTGGAGAGGTACAATGGAACTTTGAAAAACAAGTTGAGAAAATTGATGAGTGAGACTCAAAAGACTTGGATTTGCTGTCTGCCTTTAGCACTGCTGAGCATGAGAACTGTTCCAAATGTAAGGGGCTTGACCCCTTTTGAGGTAGTATTTGGAAGAGCATATTGTGTGCCACAATGGAAGGCCCTCATGCCTGCAGAGCTGGAGGCCGATAGCTCATTAGCTAGTTATATGAAGAAATTGTTAACAAATAAGACTGTTTTGCAGTTGAACTCTTTTTCAGACAAAGAAAAAACAAAACCGGAGGCTGTGCTGACCCCGGGGTCCTGGATCTGGCTGAAAGTCATCAAAAGAAAGAACTGGGCAAGTCCAAAGTGGGAAGGTCCGTACCAGGTACTATTGGCAACGCCTACTGCAGTAAAAATTGCTGAGAGATCATCTTGGGTTCATTTGACGCACTGTAAACCACTCAAAGAGTTTAAGTTGGATAAACATTTTTTAACTGATATACCACAGAAATAGGATGGCCAGAGGCAGAGTGTATAAAAATGCAAAACAACCCCAAAGACATTGGTTCACTGGCCTATTGATCATACATTTATTAACCATGTTTGTAGTGACCTTTTTGTTGTTATGGTTTTTCTTGCATATAACTACAGAAGTGAAATTGATAAAACGTGATGAACTGGCTATAGACTGGCACCCAAACTTCAACACATACCTGGCTATGAAACGAGTCTATGTAGAGACTATGAACGTTTCGAATTGCTGGGTTTGTACTGCAATACCTACAGCATATGGAGGACTTTTAATGTCTGCTGTCCCCCTGGGGATAAATGAAACTTGGGAAAATCTATTATTTGACACGGGTACTGTGAGATCACAAGACAAAGTGGCATTATATTTACCCGTTACTCAGAGAGGAATTGTTTGCTTTGTTAAAAATGATACACTCCAGGTTGGTTGGAGTAATTGTAACATAACTGTGTCTTACAAATGTTATATAAAACCTGTAGACCAAGGTACTAGTTGTAGCTCGAACTATGGTTCGTATTTAAGCCTGATGAAAACAACATTGAGAGATGTGCAAAAAACTCCTGAAATATATAGACAATTATCTGTTATAGATAAAAAAATGTTTCATTCAGGGTTAACCCGCATCAGTACTAAAGTAGAAAACTGTTATTTTGTTTGTGGGAAAAAGGCCTATAAATGGTTACCTGAGAATTGGTCCGGCAGTTGTTTTTTGGGTTATCTGGTTCCAGCCATAAGACATACTGCAGAATTGCCCCTGGGTAAAATACGCAATGTGAGAAATGCAGCTCAGCAAGCCGAGAATACAGTCAAAAAACCTGCTAATCCGGTGGGTAAGATTGAAGCAAGCTGGAAGGATCATTCGGCTGTGAAGGACAAAGAAAAATTGACTCATATGGACTTGAGTGACAGTGTCATATCCTGGGCTGGAATATTCCCAGCCTACGGAGCAGTCAAATCGATTTGGGAACTGAGGAAATTGTCAAAACTCCTTGAAGTAATGAGCAATGCGACTTTTTCCGCTCTTGAACTTGTGACTGATGAAATGAATGCAATGAGAACAGTCGTACTACAGAACCGAATGGCTCTCGACTTCACCCTAGCGGCGAGAGGTGGTACGTGCGCGCTTATCAAAGAAGAATGCTGTGCGTACATTCCAGACAACCAACATGAAATCAATGATCACCTGGAGGTAATACAGCAGGTGTCAGCAATGGCAGAACCAGGCCCAAACCCACTGACGAACTTTTTCCAGAATCTATTTGGGGGGTGGGGGTCGGTCCTTATGAATATTCTGATTGCTATTTGTGTAGTACTGCTCATAATTGGAGCATGTGTCTGCTGCGGGATACCCTGTGTGAAAAAATTAGTTAGAGACCTAGTTGACATATCAGTAACTGAAACTATGTACCAAGACATGGAATTGAATTTGTTGATACCAAGCGAAAGCCTATCTGAAATATAAAACAAATGACTTACTTAGCTGAAAGTCCTTGAAGGGAAAAGGCTAAGAAATTAAATGATATTGTTTATGTTTCAAATAGAATGAAATGCATTAACAGGAGGGAGAATGTTAGAAAAATATGTATTCACATATAAGCTGTTAGAAAAATATGTGCTCACATATACAAGCTGCTAGAAAAATATGTATTTCACACATATAAGCTGTTAGGAAAATATGTATTCAAATATATCAACTGTTAGAGAGACATATATTCAGACATATATAAGTTGTGTGGTCAGATATATATAAATGAACTTGAACATATATGAAGTGCAAAGATTGAAAAATAGAATAATATGTAATGCATTTAATTCTGTTTTACTAGAATGATAGTAGAAATAAACTTGCATATTATTGCTTGAAGCATAGCTGCAGTGTGATTAGAAACTTGACCCTGACAGTAGCCAGCTCGGCTGGCTCATGTCTGTCAGTAAGAGATTATTTTGCAAAGTTAGAAAATAATGAATCTGTGTGCATATGTATCTTTTCCTGCTTCCACCAGAAGAATGGCCTTGCGCACTATCAGAGATAATGTCCATCTGGTGAACAAGAAAGAGACAAAGAGAAGTATTAAAGAAGACATGCATCCATTGTATTCGAACTAATCTAGGGTCCTTGAATTGGCTACATCCTCGGAAGGACATTGTGACTGACCAGGTGCTTGCAAGGCTGTAATATTCTCATGGGAAAAAGATTTTTGAAAAACACTATCTCAGCACTTTTTCATAAGTTACTATGATGTAAAGACCCTGTCACTGACCACGTCAGTGAGGTGGGCAAAAGCTGATTGTAAATAGTATAAAATGACATGTGCTTCCTAAATAAAGCTAGACAAAATTCTGTACAAGTTTGTGTATGGTTTTTTGCCTCCTAATGTACATTAGAGAATACATATACAGTAGATACCTGAGAATCCTGCATTACTGTCTGTTATTGTGAATGATTTTTACAGTCTGATTTTAACAATTTATCTAACAGGAACTGAGAGCTGCAATGGCAGCATGAGTCAGCTTTCCCACCAGACCAGTGCATGATCATGTTATACATAATGCAACATGTAGTAAACCTCCTGCAAGCAGTAACTGGATCATACTGATGGCATCCCCAGACTCATCCAGTCACATGAAATGACTCCTCAAAAGGCTAAAGACTCTATTGATTATAATACAGGTCTGGGATATGGAAGTGTTATGTGTCTCCTTTGCAGCTCCACTTGGATTTCTCACTAGTGTCATGAGCCATGGCTTCAGTGGTTATTCAGCATCACCTGAAACAACAACAACAACAACAACAACAACAACAACAGCAAAAGTTTAGTATTAAACAGTATATTTCAATATGAATAACTATTTAAATACAATACATAAAAAATATTTTTCCACTTACCGATAGGATGACGACTGAGCATCCTACCTTGCTAGAAAAGGTGACTGTGTGAGCTAGTGTGCCAGATATGGGAATCATGTTCACTGTCAGGATGCTGGGCAGAGATGCTGGTGAAGCACCACCATACATCACATACTACTTGGCAGTTGATGGAATGGTAGCCCTTCCTATTTTGATATCACTCCCCCTGAGGACCAGGAGGGGCCCTAATTGAAACATGGGTGCAATCTATTACAATGAATACCTCAGGGAAAGGTGCCAGCCCATAAAAGACATGCATAGTCCTGGCTTGGTCCTGAGGTGAAAAGGGAAACAGATATACTGAACCACGTGTCAAGAGTACATCCAGGATCTGCTGTAGTATCCTTGAGGCAGAAGTCTGCGAGATCCCCAGTGTGTCCCAAGTCTGTTTGTGGAAGGTCCCTGGAGCAGGTATAGTGAGGGCTATACATACCTTGGTGTCTAAAGGGATAGGAAGGTCATACATACCTCCAGTACCCCTATTGGGGTCAAATATGCCCACAAAGACCCTTGTAATGTCCCTATCCTCTCTGAACCAATCAAGAATTTCCTGAATTTGAAAGTTATAATGAGCTGTTCTTTGTTTATATTTTCACCTTTCTGGCCAGTGCATGCTGTTGGGTGCAAGTGGTTTTGACCCAGCAAAGACAAACAGCTCAAACCAAGAAATAGTAAAGCTAGCAGCAAGTGAAAGCATTTTCACTACTTGCAAGTCTGATAAATTTGGCGAGGCTACTCTTTATATAACGCGTCTGCATCCAGTGCGGAAAAAGTGGGAAGCTCTGACTATGAATTGCAAATGGTGTAAAACATACTTCTTTTGCATATGGAGATTTACATCTCAATATTTGCACATTTGCATAAGTACATTCAAGGTCATCGCGCATTTGTATAAGTGGCCTTTATGAATCTGATCTCAGCTGCACTCATCCGTGAACATCTCGGATAGCCTCAGTGTATTTGCATAACTGACTGAGTACTGGCCTTTTACTCCTTCAGAGGATATGAATCCGAGCAAAACTTTTAATGACTTTAAGAACTCTGGTTTTGGTGGTTTAACCTGGGAAATTGTTGAAGCCTATGAGCTAATCAACTCTGAGTCTTAGTGTCTATTTCAGATGCAATTAATTTAGGTAAACATGTACATAAGCTGATTATGATGTTTCTTGGGTTATACATAATAGGCTTGAAACTCCAGATGTCTGCAGGCGATAACTTTTTAAAGATATACCATATACTCCTCCTAACAAACTCCTCCCTTGTTGACTGACCGTGGGCTCATGTCTTCGATGTAACTTATGACTCTTCAGTGATTTTTATTGTTCTCCAGGATTCACACATTGCTTCTAATTTATGAAGTCTGTTCTAAAATTGAACAGAGAAGACTCCATCATGCAGAAGATGTCTAGAACTGTAACCTATCAACACCTACAACAACACAGAGTACTAGATGGGTATCGAGAATGCTGGAAATATGGGATAAGTCTAACATATTTGTTAAAATTCTGCCTATATGTGAGTATGCACCTCTACTTGCTGAGGAATGGGAAAACACAGGTCACACTTTCAGCTGAAACATTACGGTCTTCCCACTCCGGATGGATAAAGTTTGTATACAAGAGTGAGTCACCCATCTACCCTGAGAATATAATCAACAGGAAAGTGTGTAATTTGAGTCAATGGAAAGCAATGGTACTTTTAAAACAACAGTGTTCATATTGTTAAAGACATATCTCTTGTTCAGAGGTCTTCATGGGCACAAAGTAAAATGGTTTATTTACTGGGTTTTTGTTTGTCACTTCCCTAAAACATAATGTCCCTTAAGGTCTTTAGAAGGACTCATTACCTTAAACGGAAAGAAATAACCTTAAGAATAGCTGCCTCCCCTTATGAGAATTAATTCATGCAAAGATGCAGAAAGATAAATGAACTCCAGGGAACTAAATATAGTGGGAAGAAATATCCAGGGAATTGTTATGGCTAGGCTTGTATAGGCCCTAGGGCCAATAGCCTAGTACTAACCTATGAACCTATAAACTCCATTCTGGAGAACTACAAATGATCTGATGTTTCCGGAGATATGTTATGATATAATTTCAGGTTTCTTAATGGCTTCCTGAGCTTGACAGGATTATGCAGGCCATTAACAGTGAAACAAGTCTGAACCATTTAAATCTGCTAGAGGAAAATCATTAATTGTACTTATTTTACCCCACTCTTTCCCACATTTAACACTTTCTCTGCTCTTATTCATTTCCCAAAACAATATAGTCTTAACATCCATAGAGAAACATCCTTAATAATCTGTATAAACGGGAGCTTATTTGATGGACAGTAGTTTGAGAATAATATACCTTATGTGGCCAACTATTTACATAATCAAAATTAAGAAAACATGACTTACAAACATTGAAAACCTTAAAGGAACTCAGGCACTTTAATTTACAATGGCATTATAGACTCCCTTTGTAAGGTGCTCTATATTACTTGTAGCCAAAAAAAAAACAAATGAGAAAGAAAAAATCCATGGCCCATTCACTTCTATAAATTAGTTGCCAGTAGGTTGCAGAGGAAAACTACATGGCCTCTCATCCCTACTATGCACAAATAATGATACCCGTAATTCTATGCAGTTCTAATAATTATTTTAGGGAGTTGACTCTGCAGGATGTAAATGTCTTCTCAACCATAAGCTTAAATTCCTTTGTTAGCCCCCATTGTACACTATGATTACTGGCCCAGTTTTCAAGTGCCCCATGTCCATGCTGGGCCTCCTAGTAGTATCCTACCCCCCTGGAGTTACTCACATATTACTGGGGCCATTCATGGATCCTATTGGCACCTTGGGGGCTCAGATATCTTTGCTTCCATTCCCCGGGGGGGTGGGATTCTTTATATGCCTGAACCATTCCCTTTCCCCACTCTCCTTACTCATTGACTGCATCCAAGGGCAACTCCTCTCTATGGGCTACATCTCCCCTTAGGGAATGTCATTGTTGAAGACCCTCACAGCCAGAATGGCTACATCAGTCCCTCCCCACCAATCTATCAGTCACCCGAGCAACTAACTGAACCTGGATTGGCTGGGTTGTAGTCAGGATTTTATTCTTCTACACCACAACAGTGACCTGACCATAGGCCATAATTTTAAGTGCTGCATCTAGAAAACGCAGGTGAACAAAGAATAACTGTAATAGCTACCCGTGCCAAGTGGTTTTGTTGGGCACATTTCATTAAAGTGAACTGAGAAGCTCATGTTATCTGACAAACTCCATTAATTTGTACACAGTAAATGCATTAACAAATGTGGGGATTATGCAGCATATGTATTAAATCTAACATATGTTACAAATAGAATTTAAACCTAGGCATTAAAATAATAGGAAATCTGTCTCCAGACTCATGTCTGGTCTTTGTTAAAGTAAATATTGGACAATAGTCCTTTTTCACACAGACTCTTATCAGAAAGGCCTCACCAATTACCAGTTTATCTCAGACAAGCAGAAGAGAGACTGCAGAGTACCATATGTCAAAAGTAAGTAGAGGAAGTATTTCCAAAGAAAACAGTTGCCACCACACTGTTCTGTTAACTTTCGCAAGGTCCATATTAGCTTACTAACTTACTTTTCAAACTCCTGTTCACACTAGCTGTTAGGAGAAAAAGACTGACCTAGGCAAGAACCACACTGCAAAATCACCCAGGTATCTGTTAATGCCTGTTAACCATCCAGCATGCTACAACACACCTAATGCAGGTCACTGACTGAGTGAACACATTTTCAACCAGTTTTTAGATTAACTTATTTCTGCCTGAATGACTCCAAATATCAGCTTACCATATCACAAAACAAGTTATGGAATGCAGGTTGAGTGACGAGAGTCAATTAAGGCAGCATAGCCTGACATAATTACAGGCCTTTTTCACTACACATACAAAGTTCTAAATGGTTGATATACTTCCTTTTTTTTGTCATTGCTTCGGAGTTGTACATTACACTTTCCTTAAAACTTCTGCAAACACATGCTGTGATACTGCCCAATGACTATTGCTACATTAGCAAGTCTGGTCAATATTATAATTAATTAGTACCTTCCCATAGTAAGCAACTTGGGCAAGCTTGCATACCTAGAAATCAGTAAAAATGTTTTTCAGCTTTTCCTGGTTAGGGGTCACCACAGTGGATCACCAATCTGCAGATTGATTGGCAGTGGTGTTTTTATGGTGTAGAGTTGCCAGCCCGGTGCCCAACCTTCAAAGAAGGCACACACATACACACACGTAGCTACCCGCATGTCTTTAAAACTCACTCGACAGAAATGAATTAGTAAACTCACATTAAGAGATAATCTATACCTGGCAAAAAGAAAAAAGAATCCTGGGCAAAAAAATGAATACTCTAGTAATGTACTATAAAGGATGCCTTAAGCTTTATGTTTTTGTGCTAGGCATTAAGATAATCTGCCTGGTTCACTGTGTCCTCATGGAAAGGGATGATTCATAAAGGCAGACCATTACTATGGCATCCAGCAGTGTCACCAAGCTTCTCTGAATCACATCCTATGAACAGCTGAGCTGTAGCCACTGCATGACTGTCAATAACTGGAGTATGAGTCACTATGAATTGCGAGCATTATCAACACTAAAAAGGGACACAAGACCTACTCTGATTTCCATTGGTTTGGCCTAGGATTGCTTTCTGTGAGCTTCTTTAGCTGATATTTTTATTTGTTTTAAGTTAAATGGGTGCTCATTACTCCTTGTTTTCCTAAATCAATCAACAAGTGACCAACTCATAATTCAGAATACTGCCATGTAAATTGTTTAACAGAAAAGACTAAAACAATGCTTGTCAAGTTCACAGGCAGGTCAGCAGTTGTCATTTCTGTTTGATGTATTTAGATCTAGATTTAGATCTTGTCTGTTTAAGTTAGAGCATCAGATTCAAACATATACAGATGCAAATACATGCTTTTTATTTAATTTTATTATTTTTAATGTAACAAAGGTATTACGTGACTAACAGTATAAGCCACTTAAAATAGATATTGTAAGAAATGTGTCTTAAGTCTTGTATAAATTAACCTTTCCAGGCAAAATAGCAACTTTTTGTCTTCAAGTACCATCAATTATTTTTCTTCATATTTCATTGCAGCTCATTTCATGATATCATTGATACAGATGTAATCATGGAGCGATTGATTTGATTGATTGATTGAGTGTAGTTATAAACATTTTTCCATTCAATCTATCAGGTAAGAGTTGCACAGTCTCTGTCATCTTGACTTCTGTTTGTGTCACATCTCTGAACAACTCCAAATAGACCAGCAAGGCAGCACAGAGTTCAATATATTTATTAAATACTGATGAATATAACAGACTAGTTTCGGCCAACAGCCTTCTTCAGTGTAAAACAGTATCATCAAGTTCATTTGCATCATCCTTTAAATACATATCAAGAGCCAATCAAAAAGTTAAGCTCATTAATACTAATAAGTTTGAGAAATGCTTGTAGAACATGTTTTGAGGGCACTTAGAGTGAATCATATGGTTATGCAATAATAATGAGTATATATACTCAAGTGAGGTCCATCCATCACAGAAAAGATAACCACCAAGTGAATAAATGAAGCTAAACTTATTTTTGGATATTCCAACATGTCAATAAGACAATATACTAATACATATTGTTGGTTTTGATAATCCCATATGGATGAACCACTATCACAAGCTATTCAACAATTCTTGGTTAGAGGAGCCAAAGGTCAAAATATCAGATACTGACGTTCAAGGGGCTCAAACGTGCTATGTCATAATGGAGCATATGTTGGACAGATTAGGTTATATATATATATAAAAAATATATATATATACCGAGATGGTAGTGGGCAACACCAGTTATGAACATAGGATACAAGGTAGATCAACAATAATATTGACAACAGCCTGAACATAAAGGCTTTCACATTTGTTCAGCAGAAACATTGCAACTATTCTATATCCGTCCTGGACACAATAAATGAACACCCAATGAATACAAAAATATACAAAAAATATGATTAATCATTGATGTGTTCCAACATCTCCCTCTAGCAATGTATTCATACTTAGAATCTAATTAATCTTCCCATATTGTATAGAACACCCATGTACTTATAATAGTTGTTGGTTAACAATCTCATGGCTAGTACATATCAACTATAGATTTTCTGAAAATTCCTGCATACTATATCTTCAGGAGCATTTGTTTGACAGGTAAAGTGTATTTGCCCATATATGTATATTAATATAAAACAATTATTGAACATAACTTATAGTGGATATGTGCAATATAAAAATAGAATCAACAATACTGACATCAACAGCCTAAACATAAAGGCTTACACATTTCTTCCAAAGAGTGATGAGGGCTGTTATATCTCTAGTACATATATGGAAATGGCACCACTTGCAAACCAAAATGAAAAAGATAGGACGAGAAAACTATGATAATGTATCTGGTTTCAACTTACATTATGCTAACAAGCATAAATGCTCAGTCACCTTACTAGCAAGTTAAGTGCCTCTCCTTTATGCTCCCACAAAAGGGAAAATTTGTTCTTAACTAAACATGGCCATCGCCCATATCGGACATAGTATTAAATAGGAGTCCATATGACTTAATATATTAACACCCTATTCAGTATTAAACCAGAATCTTTTAAGATTCATAATGTTAAAGACACATAAATAAGAGACAAATAAAGATTCCCCACTTGGTGTCCTATTATTAAATGGACCAATACTGATTCAATATATTCCTTACAAATGATCATTTAGTCCCGGGTGAAATAAAGCCCCCAATGTAATAATCCAATGTTTCTCTTTCCGATCCAATAACCCATGCCACCCTTGTTTGTTTGTTCTGTCTCCAGAAATACGGTCAATGACCATAAAGGTAAATCTCGCTTGAGAATGTTTTAGTGTGTGTTGGTATAGGGCACTAGTCTCCTTGTGGTTTTTGATATCACTGCGATGTTCGTTCATTCTGAATCTTAAGGCTCTGGAAGTTTGTCCAACATAAAATCCCCCACAGTAACAAGACGCCAGATACACCACCCAGTCGCTACTACAGTTTCCAAAGATCTTAATATCAAAAACTTTGCTGGTATTACGACTGGTAAATGCCTTGGATTTCAACATGTGTTGACAGGAACCACAATGGCCACAGGGGAATGACCCAATAAGTTCATCACCATGAAGTGTCAGTTGTTTGTGAATGGTTCCCCCACTTGCCCTATGTTTAAAGTGTGAAAAATAGGAACCTAAGGTCTTGCCACGTTTATATGAGAAAAGGCAACGGGGTCCCAAAAAACTTCGCAGTTTATCATTGGCCAATAAAATGTTCCAATGTTTATTAATGATGTTTCTAATCATATTAATATTTCTGCTATAAGTGGTGATGAACTTGACACATGTATGGGAAGATTGATTTTTATTTTTATCCTGATATTGTAATAGGTCGTCCCTCACAAGACGATTAGCTCTGTTCTGAGCCGATACAATATCAAATTCATCATATCCCCTGTTAATAAACCTCTGACTGAGATCCCTACTGGCCAATTGATATTCCTCCATGTTGGAACTGAGACGTTTGATACGTATAAACTGGGATATTGGAATACTCCTGATTGTGTGACGGGGATGTAAACTTGAGGCATGTAACAAGGTGTTATATTGCGGATACTTGCGGAAAACCCTCGTAGACAGAGTATTGTCTGGGTTCCTGTATACTGTGACATCCAAAAAGTTGATAGAATTTTTATCGGATGTCACCGAAAATTCAATTCCCCAGACATTATCATTAAGATATTCAACAAATTCCCGCAAGTATCCTGCATCAGCCCGCCACACCAACCAGCAGTCGTCCAGATAACGTCTCCAGATATCCATTTCCACCTGAAAAATGTTGTGTGATGTGTCATAGATCATAAATTCCTCAACATAAGCCATGAAAAGGTCAGCATATATAGGGGCAAAAGATGCCCCCATAGCTGTTCCTTGAAGCTGCCAATAACATTGGCCCTGGAAGTACAGGACATTCTTATTTAACACATGCTCGGACATACAAATCAAAAGGGTGTTAAATCCCGGTGAATATAGATTTACCCTTTCCAACCAGTATTGTAAAGATTGGAGACCCGCCCAATGGGGTATACTTGTATATAGTGATTTTACATCCAAGGTACATAAGTACCACTCAGGTTCCAATTGGGTTTCCCTAATTAGCTGTAGAAACTGTGTGGTATCCTGCAATCTAGATCTGATGTGTCCCAACAGAGGTTTAAGATATTTAGTGAGGAAGGCTGAAAGGGGTTCAGTCAGAGAGCCTATTCCCGATACTATGGGTCTACCCGGTGGTTTTTCCAAGGACTTATGAATTTTGGGTAAAAGATATAATATCTGTTTGGACGGTTCCGACACTTTAAGTGAATCCAAGCACTTCTTATTAATGATGCCTTCCTCAAAGGCCAACTGCAAAAAGGCGTCAATCTCATCCTTAAATACTGGTGTGGGATCTATAGACATGTACATATAGCACTTGACATCTGACAATTGAGTTAGCCCTTCATGAATATAATCCGCAGTGTTCCAAACCACAACTGCACCTCCCTTGTCAGCAGGGACAATAACTATATCTTTATTGTCACACAAGGTATTCAAAGCTATCCTGTCATCATCCGATAGATTACTAGCCAGCATAATATGTCCCATGTTTTGGAAATGAATATCCCTCAAAATGGAGTCCATGAAAATAGATACATGTTTGCTCATAGGGTTGAAAAGAGGACTTACCAAAACGGAAGTCCTCAGATGGTTCTGACGTGTTATCCTCAAAAAACAGCCTCAGATTTAACATCCTACAAAAGTCATGTAAATCCTGTACTATGTGATATTCTTGACTAAAGAAAGAAGGAATAAAGTTCAAACCCTTATTCAACAGTGCAACTTGCTCATCCGTTAATATAGTCTTAGATAAATTCAACACATTCTGGGTGGTTCCAGACAAATTTCCTATTTCAGGAAGTTGTCCAAAAGGCCTTGAAGGAAACCGGAGTGACCACTCTTTCTGTGCTTTCTGCCCCGGTGTCCCTTGCCCTTCTAAAGGGAAATTTTGTTAGTTCTCTTCCTATTAGGTGAAGCCCTCTCACCTGGACCCTCAAAATCCGTAAGGGAGGATTCATCACCAGATGTACTATATGAACTATCCCCCTTATTTTTAAGAATTGATCGTGGTCTCTTTTTGGTGCGACTGGGCCCTGTTTTAGCCTGATTGTTATCCACAAATCTAACCGATCTGCTTAAATCAAATGGTTTACCCCGTTGATAATCAGAAAAATCACGGTGAAACTTCTTGATTTTTCGTTCCTTTAAAGTTCTTTCATGCTCCATCAGTTCTGAGGACAGTTTTTTAATATTGTCCTGATATTTAATGGAAGATTCAAACTTTTGAGCCTCTGAACATATATTTTTGACTTCAAGTATGTTGGAATCTACTGTCCTTTCATAATATTGTAACAGTATGTTCACAAATGTCATGGATCCTGTCTGAAGTGCCTCCTGCCAATCATGGTTGAGTTTGTCGTCTGGCTTCCCAACTAGAGGTTGAGTTCGTATTCGTAGACCTCTGGGAGCCATATTCTGGGCCGAATATGCTTTGAATAACTTAAGATGCCAAATGTTTGATCTAAGCGTCTTAAATGCTTTTGTGATTGAGTGGAAAAACATATCACAATCAACCACAGATGTCTGAGCCAAACTGCCTGGATCATTGCTTGGCAATTGATCAATGCCAAATACTGCTATATCTTGCCGATCAGCACATAATCCAGAAAGGATGGTGTTTAGATCCATGTTGTAAACAATGTTAAAGTATATTACTGGTAAAAACTGGTGGAGCACCAAAAGCACAAAGGAATATAATTTGGGATCAAAAATGTAATATGATAGTTGAGAAACCCAGTGACATCAAAATGGGGTAGAAAATTAACCACCAATCTCTAATAAGAAAACACAGGGGTGGCAGAAAGCACAACAAGGAAGTTGAAAAGAGAGGTCAATACCATATATTCCCTAAGATAGGTAAAGATCCAAGGATAGGATGAAAAAATGAGGCAATATGGTATAGCACTAATGGCTTATATATAAGATAAGGTAAACCAACCTAAGTTAACTGATTTGGGTATTCAGTAATAGAGTCAGGGTCCAGTAGGTCATCAAAATCAGCCCCAATAAGCCAACCTACCAACTACAGGTCATCACCGTAATCCAGCATAAGAATCAAATATTATGAACCCTTACTGTAAGTAATGCTGAACTAGGGAGGAATCCAAGAATTATATTTGTTGTGGTCCTATACTTTCAAAACCCTAAAATGTTTTGTGCAGATGTATAAACCAGATGGTCAAAAATGCAACAGACAGTAATACAGCAAGCCAATATAGAGCTTATAAGGAACTTTTGAAATCATCAACCGGTATAATTTTTCTCAAATATCAAGCTGCTAATATCACAACCAAATCCTTCTAGTAGTCACTGGATTCTCGATTACGGTATATAATAGTACCCGTACCAAATATGTAGCCAGCGAACACACACACCACAAAACTAAATATGTCAAAGTTCAATTTTTAATAGTGGTCAGGGGACCGAGCAGTGGTTCATTTCAAAAAGGGGATGAAAGCTGGCAATTGGTGATTATTGACAGTTATAACAATTGAATAAATTATTACAATAGTATAGCTGGTATTTCCATCTGTATCTTATATTCCCAACACAAATGTTATAGTAGGAACTGTTATACTATATCATAACCATTCTATCCAGCTAGTAGCCAAATGTTCAAGGACTACAATAATATCTTCATCCAATTAGGTAGTCATTATAGGATATATGTAACTATCATTCACAAGCTGTTTGCTGATAACAGCAGAGGTTTCTTTTAAAAGGAGACAAAATCTGGCACTTGGTAATTGCTAACAACTATAACTACTGTATGAATTGTTACAATAGTGTATCTGGTATTTCCATTTGTATCTTGAATGCCCAAACACAAATGTTATAGTTTCAAATTATTAAAGATTAAACTATAGTGATATATCACAACCATTCCTATCCTACTAATAAACAAATATTAAGGGACCACACTGGTGTCTTCATTCAAAAAGTAGTCATTATAGGTTCTATTCATGAACTGTGTACTAATGACAGTATAGAATGAAAGAAAGGGGGCTTGTGTATTCACTACAGTAGAACAAACTGTTATATATATATATCTCCAATGCCTTAGGCTATTATACCTAAACATGTAGTGTATACCACATGACCATAATACCCGTAGGTATATTGTTTGAAATCCAATAGGATGTATTATCAAATACAGTCCCAAGCTGAAATAGTTAGTATATAGTACTTCCCTTAACCAAAATAACAATTATGGTATTGAGATCATTATGATTCAAAACATTCCATCAAGTAACTGGTTATATCAGATTCCTTAAAGGAGGGATCGTAGTACTAGTTGTATCCCCACATTTATGGTTTAAGTGAATATTAAAGTCGTTATTCCCCTACTCAGTGTCTTATTCCCAAATCCCAGTCCTGCAGGCCACCACTTATTATTATCTTCCAATAAACATTACCTGTATAGGATTATACCAAAAGATACTAGACTATTATAAGGTTTTGATAGGCCCAACATATATCCCTAACCAGTTTGATAATTAGCGACCTGGTGTACCCAAATATAACAAATATATTGAGCACACTGCCCGTAGACACAGGCCTCTAGGACCGGATACAGTCGCAAGTAAAATGATCAACCAATACAGGTTCAATACATCCCAATATGCTCATCTATCAAAAATTGCGCACGGCACATATCACAACACTGGGTTTCCACGCCGTTTCCATATCCTGCATATATACAGTGTCCATTTAGACTGCGACCTCATTTCACCAAAGTAAAACAGTTCGTGTAACAGTATAGACAGAATGCATAAGCACGATAAAGTATTAGTTATAATTAGTTATAATTTGAATAATTACGACACAGTGATTGGGGATCGGAACACTCTGCATACAGATAGCGACGGCCATTTAGAAACCTTTTGGAGGCCTTGTTTTATATTTGGAATTCTGATATGTATAACTATCAGGGACAAATGTATTAAGGATGTTTTTGTGTATATCACATTGTTTAGTGAAATTCTTGCCTATTCACGAGTAACATTTGGTTGAACAATGGATACCTAATAATATAGGGTCTAGAAGCAATATTTTTGTTTGGTAGGGGGTTATAAGATTATTGTAATTTAGGGACGCATTCAACTATTATTCAAATTATAACTAATACTTTATCGTGCTTATGCATTCTGTCTATACTGTTACACGAACTGTTTTACTTTGGTGAAATGAGGTCGCAGTCTAAATGGACACTGTATATATGCAGGATATGGAAACGGCGTGGAAACCCAGTGTTGTGATATGTGCCGTGCGCAATTTTTGATAGATGAGCATATTGGGATGTATTGAACCTGTATTGGTTGATCATTTTACTTGCGACTGTATCCGGTCCTAGAGGCCTGTGTCTACGGGCAGTGTGCTCAATATATTTGTTATATTTGGGTACACCAGGTCGCTAATTATCAAACTGGTTAGGGATATATGTTGGGCCTATCAAAACCTTATAATAGTCTAGTATCTTTTTGGTATAATCCTATACAGGTAATGTTTATTGGAAGATAATAATAAGTGGTGGCCTGCAGGACTGGGATTTGGGAATAAGACACTGAGTAGGGGAATAACGACTTTAATATTCACTTAAACCATAAATGTGGGGATACAACTAGTACTGATCCCTCCTTTAAGGAATCTGATATAACCAGTTACTTGATGGAATGTTTTGAATCATAATGATCTCAATACCATAATTGTTATTTTGGTTAAGGGAAGTACTATATACTAACTATTTCAGCTTGGGACTGTATTTGATAATACATCCTATTGGATTTCAAACAATATACCTCACGGTATTATGGTCATGTGGTATACACTACATGTTTAGGTATAATAGCCTAAGGCATTGGAGATATATATATATAACAGTTTGTTCTACTGTAGTGAATACACAAGCCCCCTTTCTTTCATTCTATACTGTCATTAGTACACAGTTCATGAATAGAACCTATAATGACTACTTTTTGAATGAAGACACCAGTGTGGTCCCTTAATATTTGTTTATTAGTAGGATAGGAATGGTTGTGATATATCACTATAGTTTAATCTTTAATAATTTGAAACTATAACATTTGTGTTTGGGCATTCAAGATACAAATGGAAATACCAGATACACTATTGTAACAATTCATACAGTAGTTATAGTTGTTAGCAATTACCAAGTGCCAGATTTTGTCTCCTTTTAAAGAAACCTCTGCTGTTATCAGCAAACAGCTTGTGAATGATAGTTACATATATCCTATAATGACTACCTAATTGGATGAAGATATTATTGTAGTCCTTGAACATTTGGCTACTAGCTGGATAGAATGGTTATGATATAGTATAACAGTTCCTACTATAACATTTGTGTTGGGAATATAAGATACAGATGGAAATACCAGCTATACTATTGTAATAATTTATTCAATTGTTATAACTGTCAATAATCACCAATTGCCAGCTTTCATCCCCTTTTTGAAATGAACCACTGCTCGGTCCCCTGACCACTATTAAAAATTGAACTTTGACATATTTAGTTTTGTGGTGTGTGTGTTCGCTGGCTACATATTTGGTACGGGTACTATTATATACCGTAATCGAGAATCCAGTGACTACTAGAAGGATTTGGTTGTGATATTAGCAGCTTGATATTTGAGAAAAATTATACCGGTTGATGATTTCAAAAGTTCCTTATAAGCTCTATATTGGCTTGCTGTATTACTGTCTGTTGCATTTTTGACCATCTGGTTTATACATCTGCACAAAACATTTTAGGGTTTTGAAAGTATAGGACCACAACAAATATAATTCTTGGATTCCTCCCTAGTTCAGCATTACTTACAGTAAGGGTTCATAATATTTGATTCTTATGCTGGATTACGGTGATGACCTGTAGTTGGTAGGTTGGCTTATTGGGGCTGATTTTGATGACCTACTGGACCCTGACTCTATTACTGAATACCCAAATCAGTTAACTTAGGTTGGTTTACCTTATCTTATATATAAGCCATTAGTGCTATACCATATTGCCTCATTTTTTCATCCTATCCTTGGATCTTTACCTATCTTAGGGAATATATGGTATTGACCTCTCTTTTCAACTTCCTTGTTGTGCTTTCTGCCACCCCTGTGTTTTCTTATTAGAGATTGGTGGTTAATTTTCTACCCCATTTTGATGTCACTGGGTTTCTCAACTATCATATTACATTTTGATCCCAAATTATATTCCTTTGTGCTTTTGGTGCTCCACCAGTTTTTACCAGTAATATACTTTAACATTGTTTACAACATGGATCTAAACACCATCCTTTCTGGATTATGTGCTGATCGGCAAGATATAGCAGTATTTGGCATTGATCAATTGCCAAGCAATGATCCAGGCAGTTTGGCTCAGACATCTGTGGTTGATTGTGATATGTTTTTCCACTCAATCACAAAAGCATTTAAGACGCTTAGATCAAACATTTGGCATCTTAAGTTATTCAAAGCATATTCGGCCCAGAATATGGCTCCCAGAGGTCTACGAATATGAACTCAACCTCTAGTTGGGAAGCCAGACGACAAACTCAACCATGATTGGCAGGAGGCACTTCAGACAGGATCCATGACATTTGTGAACATACTGTTACAATATTATGAAAGGACAGTAGATTCCAACATACTTGAAGTCAAAAATATATGTTCAGAGGCTCAAAAGTTTGAATCTTCCATTAAATATCAGGACAATATTAAAAAACTGTCCTCAGAACTGATGGAGCATGAAAGAACTTTAAAGGAACGAAAAATCAAGAAGTTTCACCGTGATTTTTCTGATTATCAACGGGGTAAACCATTTGATTTAAGCAGATCGGTTAGATTTGCGGATAACAATCAGGCTAAAACAGGGCCCAGTCGCACCAAAAAGAGACCACGATCAATTCTTAAAAATAAGGGGGATAGTTCATATAGTACATCTGGTGATGAATCCTCCCTTACGGATTTTGAGGGTCCAGGTGAGAGGGCTTCACCTAATAGGAAGAGAACTAACAAAATTTCCTGTTTAGAAGGGGCAAGGGACACCGGGGGGGCAGAAAGCACAGAAAGAGTGGTCACTCCGGTTTCCCTTCAAGGCCTTTTGGACAACTTCCTGAAATAGGAAATTTGTCTGGAACCACCCAGAATGTGTTGAATTTATCTAAGACTATATTAACGGATGAGCAAGTTGCACTGTTGAATAAGGGTTTGAACTTTATTCCTTCTTTCTTTAGTCAAGAATATCACATAGTACAGGATTTACATGACTTTTGTAGGATGTTAAATCTGAGGCTGTTTTTTGAGGATAACACGTCAGAACCATCTGAGGACTTCCGTTTGGTAAGTCCTCTTTTCAACCCCTATGAGCAAACATGTATCTATTTTCATGGACTCCATTTTGAGGGATATTCATTTCCAAAACATGGGACATATTATGCTGGCTAGTAATCTATCGGATGATGACAGGATAGCTTTGAATACCTTGTGTGACAATAAAGATATAGTTATTGTCCCTGCTGACAAGGGAGGTGCAGTTGTGGTTTGGAACACTGCGGATTATATTCATGAAGGGCTAACTCAATTGTCAGATGTCAAGTGCTATATGTACATGTCTATAGATCCCACACCAGTATTTAAGGATGAGATTGACGCCTTTTGCAGTTGGCCTTTGAGGAAGGCATCATTAATAAGAAGTGCTTGGATTCACTTAAAGTGTCGGAACCGTCCAAACAGATATTATATCTTTTACCCAAAATTCATAAGTCCTTGGAAAAACCACCGGGTAGACCCATAGTATCGAATAGGCTCTCTGACTGAACCCCTTTCAGCCTTCCTCACTAAATATCTTAAACCTCTGTTGGGACACATCAGATCTAGATTGCAGGATACCACACAGTTTCTACAGCTAATTAGGGAAACCCAATTGGAACCTGAGTGGTACTTATGTACCTTGGATGTAAAATCACTATATACAAGTATACCCCATTGGGCGGGTCTCCAATCTTTACAATACTGGTTGGAAAGGGTAAATCTATATTCACCGGGATTTAACACCCTTTTGATTTGTATGTCCGAGCATGTGTTAAATAAGAATGTCCTGTACTTCCAGGGCCAATGTTATTGGCAGCTTCAAGGAACAGCTATGGGGGCATCTTTTGCCCCTATATATGCTGACCTTTTCATGGCTTATGTTGAGGAATTTATGATCTATGACACATCACACAACATTTTACAGGTGGAAATGGATATCTGGAGACGTTATCTGGACGACTGCTGGTTGGTGTGGCGGGCTGATGCAGGATACTTGCGGGAATTTGTTGAATATCTTAATGATAATGTCTGGGGAATTGAATTTTCGGTGACATCCGATAAAAATTCTATCAACTTTTGGATGTCACAGTATACAGGAACCCAGACAATACTCTGTCTACGAGGGTTTTCCGCAAGTATCCGCAATATAACACCTTGTTACATGCCTCAAGTTTACATCCCCGTCACACAATCAGGAGTATTCCAATATCCCAGTTTATACGTATCAAACGTCTCAGTTCCAACATGGAGGAATATCAATTGGCCAGTAGGGATCTCAGTCAGAGGTTTATTAACAGGGGATATGATGAATTTGATATTGTATCGGCTCAGAACAGAGCTAATCGTCTTGTGAGGGACGACCTATTACAATATCAGGATAAAAATAAAAATCAATCTTCCCATACATGTGTCAGGTTCATCACCACTTATAGCAGAAATATTAATATGATTAGAAACATCATTAATAAACATTGGAACATTTTATTGGCCAATGATAAACTGCGAAGTTTTTTGGGACCCCGTTGCCTTTTCTCATATAAACGTGGCAAGACCTTAGGTTCCTATTTTTCACACTTTAAACATATGGCAAGTGGGGGAACCATTCACAAACAACTGACACTTCATGGTGATGAACTTATTGGGTCATTCCCCTGTGGCCATTGTGGTTCCTGTCAACACATGTTGAAACCCAAGGCATTTACCAGTCGTAATACCAGCAAAGTTTTTGATATTAAGATCTTTGGAAACTGTAGTAGCGACTGGGTGGTGTATCTGGCGTCTTGTTACTGTGGGGGATTTTATGTTGGACAAACTTCCAGAGCCTTAAGATTCAGAATGAACGAACATCGCAGTGATATCAAAAACCACAAGGAGACTAGTGCCCTATACCAACACACACTAAAACATTCTCAAGCGAGATTTACCTTTATGGTCATTGACCGTATTTCTGGAGACAGAACAAACAAACAAGGGTGGCATGGGTTATTGGATCGGAAAGAGAAACATTGGATTATTACATTGGGGGCTTTATTTCACCCGGGACTAAATGATCATTTGTAAGGAATATATTGAATCAGTATTGGTCCATTTAATAATAGGACACCAAGTGGGGAATCTTTATTTGTCTCTTATTTATGTGTCTTTAACATTATGAATCTTAAAAGATTCTGGTTTAATACTGAATAGGGTGTTAATATATTAAGTCATATGGACTCCTATTTAATACTATGTCCGATATGGGCGATGGCCATGTTTAGTTAAGAACAAATTTTCCCTTTTGTGGGAGCATAAAGGAGAGGCACTTAACTTGCTAGTAAGGTGACTGAGCATTTATGCTTGTTAGCATAATGTAAGTTGAAACCAGATACATTATCATAGTTTTCTCGTCCTATCTTTTTCATTTTTGGTTTGCAAGTGGTGCCATTTCCATATATGTACTAGAGATATAACAGCCCTCATCACTCTTTGGAAGAAATGTGTAAGCCTTTATGTTTAGGCTGTTGATGTCAGTATTGTTGATTCTATTTTTATATTGCACATATCCACTATAAGTTATGTTCAATAATTGTTTTATATTAATATACATATATGGGCAAATACACTTTACCTGTCAAACAAATGCTCCTGAAGATATAGTATGCAGGAATTTTCAGAAAATCTATAGTTGATATGTACTAGCCATGAGATTGTTAACCAACAACTATTATAAGTACATGGGTGTTCTATACAATATGGGAAGATTAATTAGATTCTAAGTATGAATACATTGCTAGAGGGAGATGTTGGAACACATCAATGATTAATCATATTTTTTGTATATTTTTTGTATTCATTGGGTGTTCATTTATTGTGTCCAGGACGGATATAGAATAGTTGCAATGTTTCTGCTGAACAAATGTGAAAGCCTTTATGTTCAGGCTGTTGTCAATATTATTGTTGATCTACCTTGTATCCTATGTTCATAACTGGTGTTGCCCACTACCATCTCGGTATATATATATATTTTTTATATATATATATAACCTAATCTGTCCAACATATGCTCCATTATGACATAGCACGTTTGAGCCCCTTGAACGTCAGTATCTGATATTTTGACCTTTGGCTCCTCTAACCAAGAATTGTTGAATAGCTTGTGATAGTGGTTCATCCATATGGGATTATCAAAACCAACAATATGTATTAGTATATTGTCTTATTGACATGTTGGAATATCCAAAAATAAGTTTAGCTTCATTTATTCACTTGGTGGTTATCTTTTCTGTGATGGATGGACCTCACTTGAGTATATATACTCATTATTATTGCATAACCATATGATTCACTCTAAGTGCCCTCAAAACATGTTCTACAAGCATTTCTCAAACTTATTAGTATTAATGAGCTTAACTTTTTGATTGGCTCTTGATATGTATTTAAAGGATGATGCAAATGAACTTGATGATACTGTTTTACACTGAAGAAGGCTGTTGGCCGAAACTAGTCTGTTATATTCATCAGTATTTAATAAATATATTGAACTCTGTGCTGCCTTGCTGGTCTATTTGGAGCTGTCTACTTGGTTTGGACCGTGCATCCCCTCGTGCATAGGACTTGGTACATACTACATCTCTGAACAAGCCATAATGATTTGGCCGATCATCACAACAGTGTTTGTTGCTGACTAGTCACAGTTTACTATATGACAGACGTGTATGTTGCCATTTTCTAGTTTGAGTTATATCTACTTACACTGCTGCCCACATAATTCCATGATTGTTCTCATATGATGGGCAGCAACAGGACTTTTCTACCAGCTATTTTGATGGCTCAACTAGCGTTATCTCCAGCCATTCAAGAGGCTGGGCATGTGTCAGTTGGTGTAACAAATACAAAGGCACATTCCTCGAATCAGAACTAGCAGTGTGTCATGTAAGATATGGCATTAAGTAATTAAGCTAAACAAGCTGCCTTGCACTTTCTTTTGTTTCAAAGAGTAGTCTGAAGTTGGTCACTGGAAATTTTGGTATTTCTGTTTTAAATGGCAGCCTACAGAGGCAAAATAATCAAACCACCGAAGTTCAAATTATTGCAAAAATCCTTCTATGCAGATCCTTGTTCCATAAATATTAAGGCTAAATCTAAAAGAAAAACTGTTACAATATTTTGTTTTGAAAAAACAGGTAGTTATGACATTATATATATATATATATTTTTTTTTTAATTTATGTTTTTGACCAAGATAGTTGACTAATCCAATATGGACCCATTTCAGCTACAACCCAGGAGTTACAATAGAAAAGAAGCAAATACAATGGTAGATTAGTGTACAATAAGGCAGTAGTACAAAATAATAATTACACATACACAGCAAGATACAATAAAAAGCAGCATTCATATGCAGGGCAGTATAGTGGTTGCTAATATTAACATATGTACATTAACTAGTTATCATAGGTCAGGCATGCTTTGTAAGTGGGTATAGAGTAATAATGAGAAAGTTGGAGATGTAGGGAGAAATGAACAGCAGAATTTAGAGAGTAGAGAGGGCTAGTAGTACAGTTATGGTTGGAAGGTAAAGCGTAAAGGGGAAGAGAAGATAAATGTTAGAGATAAAGAGCTGAGACAAGAAGTGTTAGTAACATGAGTCAAACTGGAGAAGATTAAATTATAAGGGAAATATAGGTTACGTACTAAATTGTAGGATTCATTGTGAAGTAACAAAATTAATGCTTCATAGCCATAAATGTACCAACAGCCAATCATTTAGCACTTGAATAAATAAACATTTTCATACATGCCATGATACAGGCTCTTATTATGGGAGCTTTAATGAATGGACTATATTGCAAGGTCTTGCTGGCATGATATTGTAAGGCAGCATGTGATTCCCCCCTCTCATTTTAAACGCAACTTCCTGCACTCCTCTCCCCAAGGTATCAGTGCAACATCGTGGTAAGATTTAAAAGGGTAGAACCTCCCTTTCCTACTCTCCTCAAGTAGCGGTTATATTTAGGGAAATTCATTCTTCCCTCCTTCTTCTCATCTTGTAATGTATGCATTTGCATTTTAAGTGCAACAGAATACTCACTAGACTAGTATGTCTGTTAAAACTATACAGTATTATTAGTACTATTATTATTCCATTCTCCCATCTTCTTGTCACATTTCCAAAAGCATTTATATTTTTGGACTTTTTTCTGTCCTGTTTTATTAGTTTAAGGTGGAGCTTATCGCCCCTGGCCTGTAATGAAAATGGACATGTATCCAGTTAGACTAGCCCAGTCAACAAATGCAAAATAAAAAAATAAAAAAAATGATCTTCCCTTCCTTTCTTATGGCGGCAGCATAATGTTAATATAGCCCCACAGCTGTCATTAAAACACAGTGCATGGCTGTTGGATAACTCTTCCAGATCTTCCCCTGTGCTGGTAGCTCCCAAGGGACTGATGTAGCATTTCTATTCTATATGGAAATATGTGGTTACTATACACCTAACAGTAAAATAATCAAGTAATTCATGAATGAGCTACTTTTGTATGTCATAGCAGTTTCAACTATGTTCGGCTAAATTGTCATCTCACATGTAAACGACTAAAATTCTGTACACACATGAGCAGGCTTAGTGTAACCATGACTAAAAGGTATGTAAGAAAAGCACAAGGGGAAGGCGAAAATGCACCCAGAGATTTCAAGTATTAAGTGTGTATTGTTAACAACACAGGACGCTACACCCTGTTCAAGGGAAGGGCAGTCTGCGTGGATGCTGAGGTATATCATTGGCTTGATGTGCAGCTTTAAACTATGGCATGCAGCTGTCCACAGTGCAACATGTAAGGGAGGCTTTCATAGGGGAAGCACCATATAGTACAATACTCATTAACTTGCCACTGTTGGGAGCTGATTTTGCAAACAAAAGAACATACACAACACATATATCCTAAGAACTGTCCAAGTACATTATTAGGAAATTGCAACATAATTGAGCAGCTGTTTGTAATTCATGAAAATACCACAGATGGCCACAGTGAAGTATTTTGGCATAGTATATGAAGATCATACTATGCCAAATTACTTCACTGAGCTATCTGTGGTACTTTCATGAATTACAAATAGCCTGGTATTTTGCTAATAATGTACTTGCACAGTTCTTAGCATATTCACAATTAGGAAGTTAAGTTTTACTTTGAGGAAAGTAAATACCTGCTAATCACTTCTAATGTCAAACTAATTTTTGTTTTCATACTACCGTTATAACTTACAAAAGTTAAGATTCTCCATCGAGATAACTAATGTCTTGAAATGCAGCATGGCACACATAATTAAGGGTGTGAGTCTCTCTTGACAATCATTTTGCAGTTTTATGTTCTCCCTGATTCACAATTTACATACAATTTGACACTGAGCAAGCTTTTACACGGAGCAGTACTTCAGGGTCAACCAGCATTGGTGCCTCCTGTTTATTACCTGGTTAATCATAAAATAAAATAAAACTTTATTGTGTTCTTACGACAATGTCATCAAAACTGAGTTTTTATAATGACTAGCCTCATAGATGAAATCTTCAAGAGGATATACACATCTATAAGACACTAGATGTAAAAGAAATATTTGGCCAGGTTAAGGGAAAAACAGAGTTAATCATTACTACTTATTGGAAATGGGGTATTTTATATGTAGATTTATTTAAATAAACCTGACAATAATACACATAATCCTCACTTGTACTATTAAATGCTATATGTTCAGCTTGTAATGCCACACAGATCTGACAGACTCATTACCTTATCTTGCCAGCATAACAAATGTTAGATTTATTTACTTGTATTCATTTAATGCATGAGCAGTCTGATTTGCTGACCCATTTCAGCCCCAAACCTGGATGTCTGCATTGCAAGACATACATAAGTATTGTAACTTAGATACTGTACTTCCTTCAGTCTGACTTCACACACCTACATGGTGAGCATTTTTGGGTGGTGCATTCAGTGGCTGACCAGACGGATTTACAACTGCAATAATATGCCACATGCAATTTCATACACAGACACTGACTCTTTATGACACTGTTAGTAGCCTGATGGGATGCTTCATGAAACATCTGCTACTGTGATATGTTGGAGTGTAATATACCTTCAAGTCGCAAAGGTGAAAAATATAACATTCAGCAAACACAAGAAATACATGGATCATGGTAAATGCCATGGGTGCATTTAATGCTATTAGTCATGGAGGTTTATTCAACTTATTTTGCCACATATTTGGTGGGAGTAGCCTAGTAGTTAAAGTGACAAGTTTTGAACAAGTCAAATCCTGTTCATTTCTACTACTGCTGCTCATGTGACTTGGCTGCATCTTAAATGTTCCCCATTGAAGTCATTATTATAGGTCATATTCCCCATCTACCTCCAACAGACATTCATAAAAGCTTTAAAACTTACATTTTTATACCATTATAATGGTGAGCCAGTAATCCTTAGTGAAATTGATCCAGTTAATTTATTACATTTTTTCCTCCTTTTCTATTTATCATGAGCAGGGGCCCTAAACAAACGTATATGATTAATGTATACGAACTGTTTGCATATTGTCTTTGCCTACATGGCCTTGGTCATGGCTGGAAAGGGTCCACCAGCTAATCAGCCTGCACAGTTACAAAAGCTAAATAAATAAAAATTATGTGGCCACTATTGTGTTGCAGACACAGTGATTGGGGAACTGCTAATGTGAATTGTTTGCATTATTACCATTTTTTTTAAATCACTCTCACTAACAACAATTTACAGTCTATTTCTTCAAACTATATAACTGGCTTTAAATGTTGTAGCATTTTTAAAGCAAACCTAACAAATGTGAGAAATTCACCATAAAAGTGTCACTTTAATTGCCATTGTATGCTGTGCTCCCCGTGACAGTGCGGGCCCTTCTGCATCGCCCATTTCTAGTTCTCTAGTTTGCTGCCTTTTCCAGTTGCATATTACATGGTTCTGCTCAGGTTATTTAATTGCACCAAAACTCCATAGCTGCATCTAAAAAGCAGACATTTGGGCTCACTGAGTATTATGAAGTATATGTCTATGAAACAAATGGCTGGGTAAATGAAAAGGATAAATATAAAAGGAAAGTATCTAAATATGCAAAATGCTGGATAACAGAATCTATTGGTGCTTTAGAAAATATGCTTGGTTTGATACTTGTTTAAGAGTTGCTTACTATAGAAAAAATAAAAATCAGATCACTGATTTCACAAGTGACTATAGTGCTAAACTCTGAAATGATCGGGGGACTGATATTCTATGGGCCAGATTCCAAAAAAACTTGCTCTCAGTGTAATTCTGCCCTGATTCTGAAAGACTTGTGCTAAGTGTAAGGGACTTACTTCAGTGTAAGGCCTATCTGTGAATAGGCTTACATCGGGTCCAGATGCGAAAAGACCTGCTGTCAGACTAAGGGGACTCTTTCACTGAGAGCAAGTGTTTTGGAATTGGGGCCTATATCTACTGTCATTTACTTCAGTTCATTCTGAAAAATGTATTCTGTAAATCAGATAATAAATGTCAAATGAAACAAATGTGTGTGTGAATAAACATTATTTTGCTGAGAAGTGCAAAACCTGTGCCTTCAAATTCATAAACATAGCTGTGACAGTTTAAATGTTTTTATTTATTTATTTTTTACTGCCGGACATTTTAATGAATTAAATTTACTGTACAACACTAAAAAAGTGCAATTGCAGTTTCTACTATAAAATAGGGGCACAAACAGAGTACTGGATAGATAACATGAAAGCATTTTTATATGCTTTTTCTTTATTTCTTTATGGTGCATACATCAGGATTGCTGCTGTTTAGATGACAGAAGTATTTATTATAATAGCAGGATGTCCAGGAACATCCAGGTCACTACAGCGGCATCCTTTGATATGTAGGAGAGGCAGTGACAAGTAGCTATTGAAAGCATGTATGGGAATCTACCCACGAGTTTATGTGGGTTATGAGAAAGTCTGAGTAGAAAGGTGTAATGGATTGTGGTGTGAAATCAAGGGAAGCTTATACCATGTCAAATCAGCCTTTTTCCTCAGAGGTCAGGACATTCTGTCTGGGTCCACTAGAGAGTTTACTTCTAAAGCTTCACTATTCAGGAACACAATGTAACTGTCAGTCTTAATAACGGCTCCTGGATCTGCTGGCTCCAAGTCTCACAGGGAAACACACAATATTTCACACTGCAAGACAATTCCCCGTCTGCATAGGCAAACCATATGGTAACCATGGAGTGCAATATTGACACATATATGCATATGCACTCATGCATCTTCATGCAAGTGTATATAAAACACACACACACACACACACACACACACACACACACACACACACACACACACACACACACACACACACACACACACACATATACACACACATGCACACGTACATACACACATAAACATGCATACACACATAAGTATGCATACACACACTCTTCCAGAAGAAAAACAGAAAATGCTATAATCAAAATAACATTTAAACCCATCATACTGTTTGCATGCATTTGCTTATCGTGGCTTGAACTGATTGTTTTCTTATTTTAAATACAACTGCATCTGATGATAGTGATACAATTAGACTATTGGCAAAAATATTGTCTTGCACAAACCTAACAGTAAACCTTGCTTAACTTTGAGCACTGTAAATGAGTTCACTGAATTCCAACTTAAGGAGAGCAATTCATGTGTTTTAAATTTGTGTCGATAATAACAAGAAACAAAGTTGTTCCAAAAATACATATAAGTGAGGTCTCTGTTGTATGCAACTAGGGTCATATAAAAAAACTTTTAACACTGAGCGCTTGTGACTTGAGGAAACCTGGATTGAAAATGAAGCTGTGTGTGTGTGTGTGTGTGTGTGTGTGTGTGTGTGTGTGTGTGTGTGTGTGTGTGTGTGTGTGTGTGTACCAACATCTTCTGTTATACAGTTTGCACAGTTTCATGAAGTTATGAACCTTATAATTCAATGAATAGTGGTTCATCCATCTCAATATACTTAACTCTAAATATAGATTTAAGATATGACAGACTATAAAGTTAATACACCCAAATAATAGTTTTACTGTTTTAGCACACGGCCATTAATTCTATAGTCACCAGCTCACCTACACTGAAATTAAAGAGAAAGACAGATATGTTTCAGGTAACTATTAAAAAATTATTTTGAAACTTTCTAAACCTACTGCTTAAGTATACTAAATGTTTCTCTTCCTTTATATTGATTTGTCTATCTTGTTGTTTTCTATTACTTCATTTTCAGTCTCAGTTCTAATCAAGATATTATGTAACTCATTGCAAATACATTTATTTTACATGACAATGTTAAAGAAATGTGATGAAACAAAACAGTTTGTTCAGTGCTAGGGTATGGTAAGGTAGCACTACAAAAACTGTTACATATTCAATAGATATACCATATTCCCACAATGTCGGTGTGCTTTTGCCTACTATTGCTTATAGTGTTTTTATTTCATAATACTTTCATTTCCATTGCATAGATAATTGATTTATCTTAGTATAACTGATAAGCTGTTAGCATGCCATTAAACATAAACAGTTTTGTTATTGTATTAAAGTAAGAACACATGGGCAGAAATATGAAGTCTGACAGTCCCAGATACTTAAACAATCCACAATAGTATGGACACCAATACTTCCATGACAGGTATGTATGAGAATGTGTATTACAGTCTGCAGGTATTAGTATGGACAGCAATACTTCCATGACAGGTATGTATGAGAATGTGTATTACAGTCTGCAGGTATTAGTATGGACAGCAATACTTCCATGACAGGTATGTTTGGGAATGTGCATTACAGTCTGCAGGTATTAGTATGGACAGCAATACTTCCATGACAGGTATGCATGAGAATGTGTATTACAGTCTGCAGGTATTAGTATGGACAGCAATACTTCCATGACAGGTATGTTTGGGAATGTGCATTACAGTCTGCAGGTATTAGTATGGACACCAATACTTCCATGACAGGTATGTATGAGAATGTGTATTACAGTCTGCAGGTATTAGTATGGACAGCAATACTTCAATGACAGGTATGTGTGAGAATGTGTATTACAGTCTGCAGGTATTAGTATGGACACCAATACTTCCATGACAGGTATGTATGAGAATGTGTATTACAGTCTTCAGGTATTAGTATGGACAGCAATACTTCCATGACAGGTATGTATGAGAATGTGTATTACAGTCTGCAGGTATTAGTATGGACAGCAATAACTCCATGACAGGTATGTTTGGGAATGTGCATTACAGTCTGCAGGTATTAGTATGGACAGCAAAACTTCCATGACAGGTATGCATGAGAATGTGTATTACAGTCTGCAGGTATTAGTATGGACACCAATACTTCCATGACAGGTATGTATGAGAATGTGTATTACAGTCTGCAGGTATTAGTATGGACAGCAATACTTCCATGACAGGTATGTATGAGAATGTGTATTACAGTCTGCAGGTATTAGTATGGACAGCAATAACTCCACGACAGGTATGTTTGGGAATGTGCATTACAGTCTGCAGGTATTAGTATGGACAGCAAAACTACCATGACAGGTATGCATGAGAATGTGTATTACAGTCTGCAGGTATTAGTATGGACAGCAATACTTCCATGACAGGTATGTTTGGGAATGTGCATTACAGTCTACAGGTATTAGTATGGACACCAGTACTTCCATGACAGGTATGTATGAGAATGTGTATTACAGTCTGCAGGTATTAGTATGGACAGCAATACTTCCATGACAGGTATGTATGAGAATGTGTACTACAGTCTGCAGGTATTAGTATGGACAGCAATACTTCCATGACAGGTATGTTTGGGAATGTGCATTACAGTCTGCAGGTATTACAATCTGCAGTTATTTCTGGCTTTTCTTATGTTTTCTGGAGGTACTTCACAAGCAGTCCTTTGAGGACAATGATGAAGTAGTCTTTCGACTAATGGAACAGGACATGAGCTGTTCGAAGCAATATTTTAAATTCAGACACCTGTCAGAAATCTTTTAAAAATTATTGTCAGATAAATATGTGAACTTACTTCCTCACTAAACAACAATACCAGAAAAGACTAAAAGAAGAGGGTGAGGTATTTAACCCCAATGAAAACATAAATTAATTGTTCCATCAAATAAGGGAGAGACATGTGGGTGGTACAGCAGTTAATGTTATCTCACAGCAAGAGGGTCTCTGGTTCGATTCTCGGCTGTGGTGCCTTCTGTGCAGAGTCTGCATGTCCTCCCTGTGTTTCCTCCAGGTACTCAGGTTTTTTTCCACATTCATAAGTTCATATGTTCATAGGTTGGTACTAGGCTATTGGCCCTAGGGCATATACAAGCCTAACCATAACAATTCCCTGGCTATTTCTTCCCACACTATTTACTTCCCTGGACCCCTGTCTAGCAGGGCGACTGACATGATCCCTGGGGTGAATTTCCTTTCTCCCATCCAGTCATCAAGGTTCCTTTTGAAGAGGGCAAAAGAGGCGCTCTGCTTGACATGTATGGGCAGTCTATTCCAGAGTCTGGAGAGTCTCTGAGTCAGGACCCTATCCCTCCAGCATGTTTTGTTTATTGTGATGACAAGGTTTAGATTCCTGGAGTGTGTGGCTCTGAGGGATTGGGATTTCTTTAAGTGTAGTATGTCCAACAGCTCTGGGTTTGACATGGCCTTGTATGTTAAGCAGAGATCGCCTCAGAGTAGATGATATGCGACAGAGTATAGTTGGAGTTTTTTTAAAGCAGTCAGCATAGGGCATCTGATTTAGGCCTATGATTCTTTTAGTGAGGTATTTCTGTGGCCTTTCCAGTTGTAGATGTCTTGAGAGGTACATACCAAATTGGGCATTGTATTCTATAATGTGTCTAATGAGGGATGAGTACAGTGGGACAATGACCTCCTTTTTTCTGGATGAAAAGCCCTTAGTGATGAGGTGTGCCATATAGAAGGATTTCCTGACTATTGTGGTGATGTGGTTATCGAAGGTGAGACCACTTTCCACCTGTGTCCCTAAGCCATGTATCTGGAGTGTTTTTCCATGGGCCTCTGCTGAGAATAGGCTCTGTCCTAGTTGGACCTTCTTGGTCAACAAATGTTAAATCAATAAAAATATGTTAGCTTTCCTCATTATTCACATTTATAGTATAGTCATAGTTCAAAATGACACAGTAGAGGCCCCATTTAGCTAATATTTTTCTTTCTTTTCAAGGTAAGGTTTTGAAAAAAAGTAAGAGTTATTGGGTCAAGGCTGTGAACATCTGGATCACATAATTTGTAATAGTGGTAATAAAGGTCTGGCACTTTTACATGTCTTAAACTAAACAGAACTTAAGTTCTTAAATAACTTCAGATTAGACTATGACAGCAAAACAGAATGATACAGTCCAAACATTTGTTGTAAAGACATGCATTTGGTAGCATATCTTTCTTTCTTGTTTATTGACAGTCTTGCCAAGACATTTCTGGTTGTCGAAGGAACATTACATAGGATCATAGGATCATAGGCTATTGGCCCTGAGGCCCTTACAAGCATAGCCAAGAATTTAGCCCATGTTCCAACAAGTCAGCACCTGATGCCCCTGTCCAGCAGGGACACAGGTGGAATCCCAGGGGTGTATTTTCTGTTCCCCATCATCCAGGTTGCACTTAAAAAGGGTTAATGAGGTACTCTGCTTGATGTGGAGAGGGAGTCTATTCCACAGAAGGAGGAGTCTCTGGGACACAAATCTGTCCCAACAACAAGTCCTACTGATGTCACAAACCAGGCTGATGTCAAGCGTGTGGGTTGCTCGAGTGGAACTTGATGTGCGGATCTGCAGCATTAAGGCGGGGTCATAGATTGCTTTGTATGACAGGCAGAGGTCACCTCTGAGGAGTCTACCCTTGTTCCTTTCTGGATTTAATCTCTTATTATTTTGATAAAATGAGAACTTTACTGTACCGCAGGCCTCACACTTAATTTAAATGCAGACCTAAAGGCTTCATTCTGCAGTCTATAATCAGTCTGATCAGGTGGTAAGCCATTATATGTTTAATTGCTGAGAGGAAGGAAACACAAAATCTGTGGGTGGTGGAAAAGTGATTGCCAACAAAATATACAGCAATATGAAATATAACAGAAGGTAAGTGTTAATTCTGCATAGTAGCAAATTATTCCATAGGCCTTATTTTACTATAACAAACTGTTTTTGCATCTGATGGCCTTTGGTTAACATTCATTTTCTCTGCTATCTAGTGTATGTACTCTATAAAATCTTTATGGCAGGTACTGTTTGATATAAAGGCTTCCACTATGAGTGGACAAATGCAAATTCATTGAGTCTCAACTCATTGAACTGAAGCTACTGAAAAGAACTACACAAAAACATTGTTTCCAGTGTTTTTGCAAGGGAGCAAGCCCCCTGCACCCCCACCTACTAAACTGTATATTCATGGCCCCACTATAACAGGGGAAGAAGCAAACACCAGGAAATGACATTTAGTGCCTGCACAATTCTCTGACAATGCAGGGAATCAAGTTTTGTGAGTATTTAATCAACTTTCAAAACAGAAGATGTAGAATTATTATAGTTGGCCTAATAGTTTAGTAATTGCATTTAACATCTTGCAGCTCTACTTCCCTACCCCGTTTTCACTACCATGTACTTTTAAAAACATCTTATCCATTTGCCCTTACAACCTTACCCATTATCCCATGTTACCTGTCCACCTCTCTTTCTCTGTTTTGAAGCATATGTTTGAATGCCCAAGATATATTGAATCTCTCTCAACCTTGTACCTGTTCCATTGCACTTAGTACTCTTTCTGTCTTTTACTCTGAATGAATTCTATTAGACTACTGTCTCTACTCCTAAAGCCTATCCAGAAATGGGTACAATATTGCAGAAGCAGCAGCTTCAGTCTTGGAATCTAATCATCTTGTAATGTAGCTAGCCCACCAGCTGGTGTTTTTAGCTGCTGCTCTCTCACATTGCTCCTTGTGGTCCATATCTAGAAAGACTGTCATCTCTTAATCATTTTTCTACACCTGTTGTCTGATGAAATGTTGTATCCTGCAGCCTGTATTCTGCTTCTGAATAATCCTTTCCAGTTCCTGGATTATGTAGAACTTCACATATTTATTTCAATGCTGCCAGTATTTACAGACATTTCTTAATGCTCCTTCTTCTAACATCTAATATTCCTTTAGCTTGCTATCTTCAACAAGGATGCTCATTTAAGCCTCCATTCTAAGAGAAATGTATGTTACGTATCCATTAAATAAGGTAGCTTGATGCTCTGAACACCACTGGTTACTTCTCTGTTGTCTGACAGCTTTACTTTAACCTCTGTTCACAGATATAAAACCTCCAGTCATTTATTCTCCTCCTTCCTTTCTTTTCCTAATAGTCTTCTTTATGTTACAGAGTCAAAGTCTTTTCTAAAGTCCAGGCAGAGCACCCATACAGGATGGCCACAATAAGTCTCTCTGGTTAACCATTCATAGAAATAAATTGGTTTGACTGGACCTCTTGGATATGAATCTGTACTTTTTTCTCCCCTTCCAAGAAGCTGTCTCGCTATGTTAAACCCATTTAACATAGCGATGCAGTGTTTAAAAAAAAAAGCAACGGAGAAAGCAAGATCTCCGTTGCTTTTTTTAGTGTCTCGCTATGTTAAATGAGTTTAACATAGCGAGACAGTTTTAAAATAAGCAACGGCCGTTGCTTATTTTAAAAATGTCTCGCTATGTTAAACTCATTTAACATAGCGAGACACTAAAAAAAAGCAACGGAGATCTTGCTTTCTCCGTTTGCTCAACTCTGATGTACTGCGCGCAGTACATCAGAACTGCCGCGGATGCCAGACATCTGCGGAAGGGCAGTAAACAGGCATTATACTATGCCATTATTTAAGAAAAGTAATAGTTTCTTTTCTTAAATAATGTCATGGTATAATAGCAATAACCCGCCCTCGGGACCAAACCACGCCAACCGTGGGTAAATTTAGCATTACCCACACCCAGGCGTGGGTTATTGCTATAATAACTTGGTAATGGCATGTCCTGGAATTAGACCAACCCACTTTCCTGGCTTATACATGAATAACTTGGTAAGGGCATGTCCTGGAATTAGACCAACCCACTTTCCTGGCTTATACATGAATAACTTGGTAAGGGCATGTCCTCGGAATTACTGAGCTTAATATTACAGTAGAAGTATACAGACTCCTAAATATAGACAAAATAATCTGTCCTCTAATATGATTTGTGTCTTAATGTCCATCATAGAAGAATATTCAAGTACAGGAAACATTGGAAGAAATGTGACAGTGGATACTTAAGGTAATAAAGTAAACTACTTAAGGTAATCCTCACCATTGACATTTGCAATTCAGTGTACTGCACCACCGCTGTTAGAGTCCATTAATGATGGGAAAAGACCACAGCATGCTTACTTGTGGTTATGCTATTCACAAATTAGGTGCTGTCAGTAGCTCACTTACTGTTGACTGTATAAGGTCAAAGAATGTGGGTTTTACTGCCACATCGGGTACTTGGATCCATTTTCCAGTACTCAGGCTATTGGAAGCTCAAGTGGAAGTAACAGATCTCATGGTATCTATCAAAAATAGTAAAGGAATCTTCCCAGTGCTCTGGCCACATTTCCCCTCAACAATATGAACACCACCTTGGGTCTTTCCTGAAATGAGAACATTGGTCCAATGGGACTAACCAAGTCTACAAAGTATAAATAAATAAAATATAACAATTAAAGTTTCATATTCTGCTTCACAAATTCTGATATGCTTCATTGTTAGGCTGAATTAAATTTACATTTTTTTCCTCTTATGACCATCATGAATTTAAATTGCTGAACACAATATTGGACTTCTGTATGCTAAGTTATTTTGGATTCAGATAGGACCTCTTTGAGAAGGGATTATTTACATGTTTTGTTTAAGTCAATTACAATTTCATAAAGATGCACTCTGGAAGCTTCCATCCCACTACTGACTTTGGTGAATGCCTGTTGCCTAAAAATAAAACCCATAAATGTTAGTGCCCAAGAAAGGATCCTGGGGAACTGACTAATGGATGGATGTTTACTAGAGATAAGAAGTAGGTGCTACTTCCAGCTATAATTCATGCTTGATTGACTCAGGTTAATTGAGATACAGAATGATTATAAAACTGGATGACAGAGAGTGAGAGAGATGTATATTCACCTACAGTTTATTGATTCTGAACAAATGTCATTTCTAGGTCCTTCTTACTCTTGTACCTCCCATCCTCCAGACCTTCTCCACTGCACTGTTATCTATTCATTGCCACAGCACCCTATGGCTTCTACACCCACAGTTCATGTGAGGTGTCTCTTGTTGATTCACCTGAGAGACTGCCTTATGATTCCATACTCTGCATATAGTTTAAGGCCAGATATGAGAGATGAGCAAAGCTGGACAGGAAAACATTTCCTACCTAGGTGGCTATAGAAATGTATTTATATACCCTAATTCCTTGAACCTCTCAGCAGCAATTAGGGATGGCTGAAATACAGGTCCTGAAAATGCATGCTCCCGGGAATGCCTGAGCTGGCTACAGCTGATATTACAAGGCATGTCAAAGCATGTGCAATATTGTGCATTCTTGAGCAAGACACATAACAGTGGCAAAATTTCCTACTATACAGCAAGTTTCCACTGAGTGTCAGGAAAACACAAGCCAGGCTGCCTCCCACTGCAAGGACGGGTAAGACAAAAGTGACCACTCTTTTCACATTCTTGTCTTGCACAGCTGGATGACCCAGGATTCAGATCATTAATCAATCTCTGGTTGTTTGGATCACAGTAAGAGCTCTGTGGGTCTCTGTCATAAAGCCAGCTTGGATAAATTTCTGAGCAAACATCATTTTGACTCATACTTTATGCATAACTGTAATCCCACTGAAATATACATAATGTACTAAAGATATTTTACTGAAACTTAATGTGCCAGAAGTGCAATCATATTCAAGTATGAAAATGTAAATATAGGGATGCTTTTTAATTCTGCTGTGTCCTGCCTTACAGCAATACTGCTGTATAAGACTGAAATTTCAGACTTTTCATTTTCATATGTAGAACATGTAATATTATAATGTATATAATGTTGAAATTTGTGTAGTTGTGCTCATTGAGGTAGAACCTTGACAAGTTTGCTCTATTAGTAGTAGAGCAGTTGCATATAGATATGTGTATATAGATGTGCAGATATGTGTTAGGTTTATGAACACATGTTGCTGAAGCCTGTATTGTTACAATATACCAGGTACTTGATTAAGTCTTGCTGTTAAATAAAATCTCTGCGCTGTTCTGCTTTTCTAGCACTATGATGTGTGCCATCACTTACAGTCCCGTTCATCTGTATTTAGAGAATTGCACTTCATATTTGCTGAGTGATTTTAAGATATTGCTTTTTTTTATTTTTCTTATATACTGAAATCAGATAGGTAATAACATTTAAAAAAATGTTTATCTCCCAACCAGTACTGAATATTGCTTTGAAGATTTCAAAAAATGGTAACCGGAAGTACCTCATTCTCCTTAATAGGTTAAATATAGCTCAAAGTTAGTTTTGGTAAAGTTAAGTCAGATTTGCTAGACCTGGTGGATGAGGAAAAGTTCCTGGTTGCAATTGATAGTCAGCTGTGAGGGGTCAAAAATTGCTAGTAGGATCAGCAGGTTCCCCTTCCCCTTTCTTAGTTTGGTGCCATTACTTTATCAATGGTTGAGAAGTAGGAATCTCATTAATTTAAAAAAAATGCAGGTATGGGACAAAGACTTCACCCCAAAATAAACATGTTAACTACTTCCTCTTCTACTTCAAAATCCCCTGAGCAGTTGACAAAGAAGTTGCTCATAGACAGGAATTCAGTGCATGTTTCTGAAAATCTTACCTGTTGAATTTTCTGTTGCAAAATATGTTTCTTCACACATTATGGTACTAATACATACAGTTTCTGCCAAAAATGGAAAACATGGAAGGCATAGCTTCCCTCAAAAATAACCCCCCCACCACCATCCTTGTTATAATAGTGTCACTTCTGTTTTTTTCATAGTTTGGGCTCTACACTCCTTAAACTTCATCCATGACATCTTTCACATCTAGGAAATTAGCCCGAGTCCAGCTGTATTACAAAAAGATGTGACAGATATTGTTTGCTGTGCAACAGCTTAGTCCCAGGTGTTTTCCCTGCTAATGTACTAGTGTCTCAAGAGCACTTTTTCTGCTTTCTTTACTGAGCTCAGTCATGATCTTTCCCCATTGCACTTGGTTCAAGATCCATTTCCTTCACGACTAGTTCTGTTCACATTGGCATCAACGTTGATTGTTCCATCTATGTTGATGCCCATGGCCTTAATATAAGTCCCATTACTCAAATTTGTACTCAGGACTTTGACTCATTCTTGGATGGTGTCACCCTTAGTGGGGGGGGGTAGTATTTCATGGTCAATATCACTCTCACCTTATTCAAGTATTCTGTCCCTAGAGCTGATCTTCAGGCAGTCAAGGTTGAGGCCACAGGTCTGTTCTGGTATGTTGGTGTCAACTTTAGTCATGGTGGCCATCATCAGCATGTCATTCCCATGTGATAGCTAGTCCCCAACCCCTGGAAATAATCCATTAACCTCATAATAAAACTAACTGATAACACAACAACTGCGGTGGTGGTGCTGCGGTAGTGCTGTCACCTCACAGTAAGACGTCCTGTTCGATTCTCAGCGAAAACGTCTTCCGTGTGGAGACATGCATGAATGGGCGTACCTTCGTTGAAGGTTATGCATCAGGGCTGGCAACTCGGTATGTAAAAATCTACTGCCAATCATTAGCGGACCGGAGTTCCGCTGTGGCGACCTCGGAAAATCTGAAAGATACAACAAGTAGTCATTCAACAACTACACTATCACCTAACATAAACAAGCCAAAAAAGCATATATAGCAGAGCATTTTTGGTTTGTGAGAATTGTCAGTGGTATTTATTACATTACTCTGAATGAGACAAAATTGTTGAAAACTAGAAATTACCCTGACCATACAAATCCATTTAATGCAAATGCACCAGAAAACAGTACTACATATAACAGTGTGTTTTGCTGACCATGGTGCTATCTGTTAATTATAAGCACTGAGCCACAAATCTAAAAGGTGAGATCAAATCTGCAGTTATCAAAGTAGTTTACAGACACATACTTATAATTCCATCCTTCATGGAAATAGATATATTTTGGCTTTTCAGTCTTTAAAGATAAATTTCTGACATACATAGAGCATAGTAAAACTCAAAATTGGTAATCCCAGTACATAGTAAAGTAGGACTACTTGAATATCAAAGAAGACAAGAATCTAAAAGCTTGGTGTATCTCATTCACTGATGGTGCTGGAAATTTCAGTCATTGTTTGCTATAAAATTGTGTTGCGTTGTATATCAGAGTTAATAAATTTTGTGACAAAAACAAAAATGGCTATGTGACAAAAGGGAAATACTGCCAGCCTAGCTATCTGGAATTTTGTAAATAATCATATGTCATTTGTGAATACCAACATGATTCATATGCTTGTCTTACAAATGTATTAGAACTATAGGTTATGTGTATATTAAACTACTGGTATAGAAGTGTGTGTTGAACAGGGTTTGAACATTATTGAGCTTCAAGGATGTGTCCACAGTGTACCCTACTTGAAAAGAACAGAAATGTATATAAACTATATACCTGCACAAATATATGTTTTAACATTACAAACTAGAACATACAGAGTTAACTTGCAAAACTTCAAGAAAATAAGTTGAAATTAAATTGTTTACGATTGTGCTATAAAAGTTATCTCTCAGTTTCAGTTCAGTAGCAGAAACAATGTCTAGAACTAGAAGTTTTTGTATTGTCTTGGAAGAGACGTAATTACTAGGTTTGAGATGCAGGTGTTTTATTGCTTTATGACTTCCAAGCAGCTGCACAGCTTTGATCAAACATCTGAAGGCTATGTATTTTTCACACAGAGATTTTAAATTCTGTTTGTTTCTGTCAAAAGGGGGATTTAGCTTGGGAACTGAAGTCAGATGATAAAAATTGATGTCATCTAAGCTAACCCAGCAGTAATATTTGATATTAATTTAAGAATTCTCTCAGAGAGATACTGTGCATTTTGTACTTTGTCTTTGACCTAACAAGAACATCCACAAATTGCCACCTTCTGCACTTGCCTTGCTGTAAGTTTTTAGGGCATAGTGACTCTTTTAGATTCAGATAGGAATGTAAGTATAGCTTAGATGTTTTCATTATTTATTTGAGACTGTCTTGCAATGTTGTTTTAAATATTTTCTATGATTTTCAACTCTGACGTTACTGTGTTGAATTACTGTGTATTGCCTTGTTCTTTTATTATTTACTATTAAACATATTTAAACCTATCTTTATGGCTGATATTTGTGAGACATATTTAAACTCTTAGAGTACTTGCATATCTATTTGACAACACTGTACAGGCCACTCCTAAATAGCCTTGCTCTTGGTCAGGTTACTATTTATATTTATAGTAACAATACACAGTAGGATTGGTCACCCTTTGTTAAGGGCCTTAAAAGTAGCTGATAAGAGTGGTTGGTGGCAGTGGAAACTACCTTATAGTCTTGGCAGAAAGGGGCATAGCTTGTAAACCTGTGACAGCCTTTTCCAGGAGTGTGTATGTGTGTGTGTGTGTGTGTGTGTGTGTGTGTGTGTGTGTGTGTGTTTGTATACAAATCAAACCTCAGAGTGTGTGTGTGTGTGTGTGTGTGTGTGTGTGTGTGTGTGTGTGTGTGTGTGTGTGTCAGTTACTTGGGCAGGGACACAAAACACTGGTTGGATAGAGAGGGTGCTGGAGGTTTTTGGCTTAGCTACTTAGCTGAGATCTCAGCCCTATAGCAGTGCCAGTGGGGAGTCTTATTGGGGATATGGAGAAAGAGGGAGAAACCAGCCCCAGACTGAATGTGATCTCTGTGTGCTCTTAAGGGAAATTGTACTTTGTGTGTACTTATCCTCCCAATGTGTACATCCCCTAGCTGTTGCCAGTGGTGAGGATTGAGGCTTCTTGATAGTGCTGGGGCATCGCAGGCTAAACCAAGTCAGCCAATCACTAGTTTATTAAATTGATCCAACAAAAATAAATAAGCACGTTCGTCTCCAAGTAATGTGAGACTTCTTCAGATAAAATAACAAAGACCCATACTACTTTTATATCATGGCTAAACAAATCACAAATGCATTCTTAATGAGCTCCAATTAAATAAGTAACCATTAAAAAGATACAATAAATAAGTAAACTCTACAAACATACATTACAATATATAAAAATATATAAATGTAAAGATACAAATATATATGAAAATTCTAATCATAAACCTGTAGTAAAATAAAATATATATTGTATAACCTGGGCATTCAGCTTTAAAAGGCACCCAGTAGTTGCTAATTCATTTAGACCAGGCCTCCCAACTGCATTAAAATATAAAATCCAATATAATTTATGTTTTTTCCAAATATAGGGACCATGGTCCACCTCTCATGTTACGTTCCACCTTTTCAATAATGATACATTTAAAAATATGTCCTATATGATTTAAAATATGTTCGTATAAAGTATTTTTCATTTTATCTTTAAGAATCTTGTATTGATATTCATAGTCTTCTCTCAGACTTCCCAATATAAAAGGCAGGACATGTCTGACAAAGAGCCCCATAAACAATACCAATACTGTTACAATTATACTTTCCTTTTATTTTAAAGTGATGTCCATTAATATCAAAAATAAATGCCCCAACATCAATAAACTTACATAAAGTACATCTCCCACATTTTAGGTGTTCTAACAAATTCTTCAAACTGGAACCTTTCTTGTAAGTAATAATGGGTTTCTCTCCTACTTTCTCTTTAATCATCCTATCTTCCTTTAAGATGGTCCAATTTTTAAAAATAATTTGTTTCACCAAGTTACTATCAATACTAAAGGTATTAACAAAGGATAATATAAAATATACATTCTGTGCACCCGCACACCTGTAATTATGCATAAAACTATGTACACATAGACTGATTCTATATTTTCTGTAAGGCAGTTGAATATCAAAATATAGTTCAAATGGTAAAAAAATGTGCACTGAATACCAGAAATTAGGGTAGCATTTTAAGAACTATTTTAAAATATAATTAAATATGAAAAATAATGTAATACTTGGAGGGAATTAAATTGTATAACAGGTAAATAACATTTAAGTACTAGTACAGAAATTATGATATCAGCATCAACAAAACCACTTAGAAACTGGATTTAGACCCTGCATCTTAAGGATGTTATGAATTTTTTAAACACAATTCTCTTTATTTCATACATTATTCATATGAATTTGGGTCTCAAAGAGAAAAAAATGTTATGTTTGCAGTGATTTGTGCACTAAATTATTAGACAGGTTAAAAGTGATAGCATGTCAACTGTCGGATCACAATGCCATTTGTTTAAGTGTAACAATAACATAAAATAGTATCCATTAATAGAATGTCTACTTATATTAAAATAAGGAATTTCTAAAGTGGTTAAACAAAAAATATATTTAATTTAAGAATAATGGGGAGGTTAATGATATAATGCTAAGGAACTCATTGAAAGCCTTTTTGTATGGCACAATAAATTCCTAGTATAGCATTAAATTAAAAGAATTGGGCAAAGAACTACACACATTTCAAGAAAACCTAACTGAAGTAAAATTAAAGGCATAGAAATGTAAAGACATGTTTATGGATCTAGTGAATGGATTATATATGTTTATGGATCTAGTGAATGGATTATATACTTTATAATACATATATATGTATGTGTGTGCGTGTGTGTGTGTGTGTGTATATATATATATATATATATATATACACACACACACACACACACACACACACACACACACACACACACACACACACACACAGTAAACCACAAGATAACTATATATTTAGAAAAGGTAAACATTCAGTCTTATTTTATTTCTGTAGATCTTCACAGTCTATCCACTAGATCTGATTATATTTACACCACACCATAAGTACATTAGTAGGTTAGGTAATTGTAAGAACTTGGCAAATATTTTTAATATTTTTATTTCAAAAGTACTATGAGCAATTCAATGAACAAGATATAGAAAGCATATTAGAAAGGATATTTGACTCATTTAGAGTCATTTCTAAATGAAAACATAATAATTAATTTATGTATTAACAAGCTACTTCACTATTCATTTGTTTTGATTTAGTCATTGAAACCAATATATTTAACAGAAGTCAAATATTAAATTAAAAAATGCAAGTTAACAGAATACAGATATTGGATGTTGTATTAATAGAGATCTATATTACAATCTATTCAAAAGTGATACACCTTCCAAACATAATATTTTCTTGTCTCAAAACAAAAGTAATATGTCCGCTTCATGAACAAACTTGCTAACTACAAAGATTTTAAAACTTGATAAAGATTAAAGATCCATGAAAATGTTCTTCATACAAGCCAGTTTATTTACTTAACAAAGATTAAAAAATAAGTCCATTATATCTACAATATAAAATGAATATTACAAAGTTTAACAGATAATGACAAGGCAAGTTTTATAATCAATTAAACACAAGTTAATATGAAAATAATTATATTTTTACTTGATTATAAAATAATACAAATTTAGAACTAGCTACTGTTTGTTAAGACATGGAAAAAACATTCAACATGATAAATTAGAGATACTTAAGATGTTGAAATTATTTGTCTTTCCCGGTTCATTTACAAATAAAATAACTTTATTTGAATATAGACACCTATGTAAAATTGAGGTCTTTTAAAGATGTGCACATGCTAATAGCTTACAACACACTTGCTTGTTGGCACTTGTTTAAAAAGTAAGTCTTTGAACTCCCACTAGCTTGAGCTCCCATTTCTATGTATCCCTCCCAACACCCATCCCTATAAAACTGCACTGCTGTACCAGAACACTAACTCTAATTCTAAATCCCAGACAGTTTAGTTTCAAACCCAAGTCCTTGCTCACTACTCTAAAACTTCACTCCCACTCTAATATTAAAGTTCCAGATCACTCTCTAACCCTAAAACTCCTTTCCCACTCCCTAACACCAACATTCCCCCTCCTACTCCCTCACATGACTGCTTTCCCAAGCTCATATACAAGATCAAACAGAACTAGCAGACTACATGAGCTGCAAGATGTTTTAGTCTCTAGCTTTAAGTAGTTTTCAAACACTTGAAACTCATGTGCCTACAGTTATAATGTAAAATAGAATGTTATGTAACACACTTAACAAAAATGGCAAGAACACTAAGTGAGGTTGTCATTTATCTCTGTTGTTTTCTGTTGTAGTTAAAAGTTTAAAAAACTTCATTCATTTATTTATTTATTTTTATTTATTACATTTGTTTACCGGGAAATTCAGACTGGACACAGGTCCTTTTTCAGTGGAGGCTCAGGGAGAAAAGCTCCACAGAATAACATGGTAGATGGTAAACAATAACAATCAAGGTATGTATACAGTAGAAGTGATCATGACATGGAGAAATAAAGGAGCATATTCGGTACAATAGAGTAGTAAGCTCTAATTACAACATTGAGAAATAAGAAGTAAAACACAGTGCTACAATTTTTTTAAACAGTAACTAGATAACAATAATAACAGACTAAATGATTAACTAAATCTTAGAAGGATTAACAAGCAGTGGTTTGATGATAAAATTGATACTTTTTAAATTAACAACAATTACAACACCAAAGACTTTTTTGAAGATCACGTTACTTAATAGTGAAGAACAGACATTATTTACATAAATCTTTATTTTAACTATATTTAAACTTAAATTTAAATATAATAAAATCAATATGATTGTAATCACTCAAGATATACACCATGTTGTGAAACAAACATAAGAATATAATTAGACTAGTACAAATATATATATTGTTTAGTTATTTTAATTTTCAATTAATTTAGTAAGATACCACAATTAAATTATGATAATGTAGTTAATGACAAGAAAGCAATAATAGGAAATCAGGTTAAGTTATACTTTACTTTTTAAAACAGATTAATCTTGATTAAAATATACTACTTCACAATAACACTTATATAATCCAACAGCATTAACCGCAAATAAATTGTTACTAAAACAGTTGAAAAACTGCTCACTGATTTCTTTGGTGGTATAACAAGCCAAGAATCACTTTTAATCATCATATAACAACTCTGGATGAAGGAGGGATAGGCCCACCACTCACTGAATTGCATGGTTTAACTTTAGCATGCAAAATTATTAGTCACTGAATAAATCCAGTATATACAGTAAAATAAAAAATATATTCAATAATATACATTATAATAGTCTTGCGTGTAGTACATTAAATAAGGGAACAATATGAGTATTGAATAACTATATACAATACTCTGTTGGAAAACCTAAAACTTCTAATTATACCAATATTTTGAGAATTAAAAAATGTACAACTTCTCATTAGTAGCACAGAAATGGGTTTTACTATATTTCAAATATTATTCATGTGTATTTATGTAGATTAATCTAATTTAAATAGATAGTTTGAAAGGGAATTACTTGTTTTTCTGTTCAATTGTTTAAAATGCTCTTGTGTTCTTTCCACAAATATCATGATACATAAATTCAGTTTTGATTCAGAGGACTGTTTTTTTTTTTTGCTTGACAGTAGTAAGCAATGTATTTAATCAAAATTCATCCAAGGATAGCAGAGGAGAAGGCATATTACCTGTGTTTATTGGAATATATAAACTCTATTCTTTATGGTTAATAGCATCTAAATCATACATTTTAAAGCTATATAAATAGTTTTATCATATAGACAAATTGTAAAGTATTCAAAGTGGAACTACATATAGCAACACACTATCATAATTTCTCAGTTACACATAAATCTTTCATTTGAAAGTCTTTTAATATGACCATTGTCTCTCTATTTTGGAGAATTGTTGCTGTTAATTCATCCATAGTGCATTTCATATACCATATATGATTGCAAAAACATTTAATAAAGATCACCTTAGTTAGAGGAGATGTAATACTGTATAAAAAGCAAACTGGACACATGCTTTTAAGGCCACATTAAGACAAAACAGTTAAAGCTAAATGTTTAATCTTTTGCCCATTCATTGCCATCAGACAATTTTATTTTGATTGATGATGGGATTATTTAATGCCGCAATTCATGTGTGTATAATTCATCACAAATTCATCTACTTTGACATCCTCCATCAGTTGTTTATAAGATGATAATTAAAAAATGGAAGAAACACATTAAATCCCCATTTAAGTATTTTTAAATATAACTCTGTCATTGTCCATGTTGGAGTGAATGACTTGAGACATACCTCCCCGGACTACATAAAAAGAGACATGGAAGAGCTCTCGGATCATGTGGCTCAGGCAGGTATGACCCTAACCCTGAGTAGCATCCTGCCTTCACTCAGAATGATACCAAAGTATAAGGACAAAATGATTGACTTCAACAATTGGCTGAGCTTCTGGTGTCATTCAAAGGGGATCCAGTATCTGTCTGCCTGGGACGACATGATCGACAGACCAAAATGCTTTGCCAGAGATAGTCTGCGCCTGTCACCCCTGGGATTCAGGTTACTGGCTAAGGCTCTTGCCACCCCTATAGTGCCTTTTTTAGGCAAGGCTCAAAGGACAAAACCACCACTGTAACAGGTACAAGTATGCAAAATCTGAAGGTAATGCTACTCAATGCTAGAAGTCTAAACATCAAAATGCACTCTCTCGAGCCAATCCTAAAAATGGAGAACATCGATATCTGTGTGTAACTGAGAACTGGTTCAAGGCTCCAGAGAGCACCCCTGCCATACCAGGCTACAACTCTTACCACACTTTTCAACCACCAAACCAGGAACACAACACTAAAGGTGGACTATTGTCCATATTCATCAAGGTTATTCACACCTCCAGGCTAGTTGCCCAACACAATGCATCCGAAACTCTTCAGGTGCAACTAACACTAGGTAAGACTGTAATCCAAATTATAGCTTGCTACAGATCCGCCACCATGCCCCAAGATTCTAACTACACCTTTCTAAACATACTGGAAAATATTAAGATACAACCAAACACCCTAATACTGGGTGATTTCAATTACCCTGCCATTAACGGGGAAAACTACTCATGCACCAACAACTTTGCCCAATGGTTCTTGGAATTCATACATTCCAATTCCCTGGATCAACTAATCCATAGTCCCACCAGGGGCTCCAATATCCTGGACCTGGTCATTACCAACATGGGAAATCAATGCTCTACACCAGTGGTCACCCCCTCATTGGTTAGGTCTGACCATAAGCTAATCACCTTTGACATCCACATCCCACCCCACCCCCCAGTAAGGAAACACCCGTAAAAAACTTCTCCAAGGCCAACTTCATGCTACTCAAGTCAGACGTGACAAACGTCATGACACCCATGCAGACGTGAGCTGAAAGTTCGACTACTGAATCCTACACAAAGCACTGTATGAGCACATCCACTCATACATGAATTGTGCCATGCCAAATAGAACCAAGACACTCTCCTCCAAAAAAAGGAAGCCAATCTGGTGGTTCCCTGTCATAAACAAACAGCAGAAGCAAGAAACTGTTGCAGAAAAGAGGAAAATCCCAGGATGCAAAAAACTCCTTTACCAACCTCAGTAAGAAGCTGAGATCCTTCATAAAATGCCCCAAAGCTAGTTACGAAAATAAAATTGCCAAAGATTTCAAAGACAAGCAGAAGGCATTCTATAGCTATGTCAAGAATCTAAATGGCAATGCTCAGATCTACGCTGAGCTACAACAGAATGGCATTAAATATACTGATCCCAAGGACACTGCCAATATACTGGCAGATCGATTCAGTGCCAACTTCACCCCCCTCTCACCCCCTAAAGGGCCCATCTCAGTACTGAAGGATTGCCAAATTCTGGTAATCATAGCCACACAGGTAAAAATCTCACTCTCCAAAGCTAAGAATACAGCATCCATGGGACCAGACGACAACCCAGGCTGTGTACTACATGAACTATAAAATGAACTGGTACCTCACCTAAGTGTCATGTTTAATCATAGCCTCACCTCAGGCTTTGTGCCCACTGAGTGGCACACAGCTACAGTTATCTCACTCCACAAGGGGGGATCCAGCTTGGATCCTGGAAACTACTGTCCCATCAGTCTGATGAGCCTGATCTGCAAGGCCATGGAATTAATTATCATGGAACTTATAAACAAAGACATTGGCAACCTTCAAACGCTAGACCCCACCCAGTTTGGGCTTGTGAAGGGCCAATCATGTCTCCTGAACCTGACTGACTTCTTCAAATCAGTCTCCAGAGCCGTGGATGAGGGTAAGGTGGTCCACACAGCCTATCTGGACCTTGCCTAGGCTATCAACACTATCCCCCACTCTGGAATCATAGATAAACTTACTAAGCTGGGCATAAATCCCTATGTCACTCGATGGGTTGCCAACTGGCTTACTGACAGAACCCACACTGTAAAAGTAGCCGACTCCAAATCCAGCTCCAGACAAGTGACAAGTGGAGTACCTCAGGGTTCAGTCCTGGAACCTCTCTTGTTTGCCATCTACTTCTATGAAATACAGGCCAACACAAAGGGACTCTGGCTAACAAAGTTCACAGGTGACTGCAAACTGGGAGCCAATATTGAATCCCCAAATGACGTAGATATTCAACAATAGGACCTTACAGAAACAGATGCTTGGTGCCAGGGCCATGGGTTCAAGCTCAATGCCAAGAAGTGTATAGTTATTCCCTTTGGGAAAAACCATGTACCCATGAATTACCACATAGGTGACAGTACACTAAACACCAAAAGTGTGATAAGAGACTTAGGAACACATGTGGACAGTGGTCTCACCTTCGATAACCACATTGCCACAACAGCTAGGACATCCTTCTATGTGGCACACCTCATCACTAAGGGCTTTTCATCCAGAAAAAAGGAGGTCATTGTCCCACTGTACTCATCCCTCATTAGACATAGAGTACAATGCCCCGTTTGATATATACCTCACAAGACATCTGCAACAACTGTAAAGCCCACAGAAATACCTCACTAAAAGAATCACAGGCCTAAAGCAGATGCCCTATGATGACCGACTAAAAAAACTCCAGCTATACTCTATCACATATTGTCTACTCAGAGGTGATCTCTGCTTAACATACAAGGCCATGTCAACCCCAGAGCTGTTGGACATGTTACACTTAAAGAAATCCCAATCCATCAGAGCCACATGCTCCAGGGACCTAAACATTGTCATCACAATGAACAAAACCTGCTGGAGGGATAGGTTCCTGACCCAGAGGCTCCCCATACTCTGGAATAGACTGCCCATACATGTCAAGCAGAGTGCCTTTGCCCCTCTTCAAAAAGGAACCTTGACGACTGGATGGGAGACAGGAAATTTACCCCGGGGATCACGTCCATTGCCCTGCTAGACAGGGGTCCAGGGACGTAAATATTTTGGGAAGAAATAGCCAGGGAATTGTTATGGTGAGGCTTGTATGGGCCCTAGTGCCAATAGCCTAGTACCAACCTATGAGCCTATGAATCTATAAATGGATATATACTCCATTCATCTCTAGTAGTTTTCCAGCATTTGAGAATTATTCTTAGGAACACTGTTGTTACTTGGCTAGTCCATAAATGGTTCCAATTAAAGAGTTTTTTTACTGTCAGTAACACATACTATTAGCCAGAAAGATGTGTGATGCTGATGCTTTGGCACAATGCATTCTTTACCAGATCTATTGGATCTTACTAGACTTCCAAATCTAATGTGCTCATGCACATCTCAAGTACTTGTCAGTTTTGCTCCATACACTTTTTTAAAACCTTTCTGGGGAGTGTTATTAAATTCATATGATATTATGTAAAGTAAACTGCAGTGTTGGTGATAGGTCTAATGGGTGTTGCCCTTTCATTAAAATTTCTCATGCTTGATTTTTTTAGATTTTTACCTGTCTAGCAATCTCATTTCTCCTATTTTATTGTTTCTTTATCAGTCCATGTATTATAAAGCTTGGACAGATTTATGTTCATGTTTAGATTGCCCTCTTCTCTGTATTCTTCTTCTTCTTCTTTCATTTTGTTTGTATTATTATTATTATATTCCTTCCTTTTCTCCATGAAGTCTGTTGCTGATAATATTGCCACCATAGGATATAGTACTGCTTTAGATCTCAAATAATTTTCTTTGTGCTATAGCACTATAAATTCCTTATCCAATTTTCAGAAAATATCATGTTCTTTTTTAACTTTTCAGTAAGCCCATTCTTGTTCCTGTCCCTTTTAGCCAAGCATTCCTCCATTCTCCCTGGGTCCCAATTTTCATAGGTTCATAGGTACATACTAGTCTAGCAACCACTAGGGCACTTATAAGTCTAGCCATGCAACCGAAATGTGACCCACAAATTTGACTTATATAGGGGGTGATTTACTGACAGCCATTGTCCATCAGAAACATGGGCGGCAGACAAGGTGTGAGTTTCTGGTTACCCATCCACTGGTCCAAGTTGTGCTTAAATAAGGATAGAGAGAAACTCTGTTTTAAAAGGGTGGGGAGCCTGTCCCAGAGAATGGAATTCTATGATAAACATATCCATCTCTCCAACATATCTTATTTATGTCATAAGCAAACTTTATGTCTTTTAATCGAGTAGATTTGATGCTGCTTGTTTTGCAGATGTACAAAAGGTTCATCAAAGCAGGATCCAGTAATGCCTTGTATGCCAGGCAATGATCTCCTCTCAGAAGTCTGTATGATACCAAGAAAAGAGACAGGGCTTTGAGGCAATCAGCATAGGACATTGTGTTTACTCCTTGTATTCTTTTTGTAAGGAATTTTTGTGCACAATCCAGTTAGCTATATGTGTCTGGTCAGGTACAAATCGAAGGGGTGATTATATTCTGTGATGGATCTGATAAAGGTACAGTACAGTGGTATGATGACTTATCTGGACCTATATGCCATGCCCTTGCTTATAAGTTGAGCAACATAGAAAGATTTTCTTACGATCTTGAACACATGTTGTTTGAAGGCTAGGTTACCCTCTATATGAGTTCCCAGATCTCTGACTAAAGAATCAACTTTTAAGGGTGTTTTATTTATGATGTAGTTACATACGGTGGCCGACTTCCCAAAAGGTACTATAATGCATTTCTTGGTATTTCAGCACCAAGCATTTGTCTGTGTTTGCCCTTACTGAAGGGTGTTCTCATCTTGGTGGGATTCAATGACTGGTACCTGGGGACTCCACTGGTGACTATCCTGTTTGCGGAGGTGACCTCACCAATTCTTACCTCCTGGGTCCTCTCAATGGGCCAGTGAGCTATCCTGCATGTTATAAAAGGGTTTACACTTAGTTTCATAAACTTATTGACAATGCCTGATTGGGGTATTGTATCAAATTCTTTAGCCAGATCTAGGTCGGCAGTATGCATAGTTTTCCCCTCATCCATTACCTTAATAACCTTTTCAAAGAAGTCCACCAGATTTGGCAAGCATGGCCTTCCTTTGATAAAACCAAACTGGGATGAATCCAGTGTCTGGAGGTTTCTTATGTCCTTATTGATAATTTCCATGATAAATCTTTCCATGGCTTTGCAAATAAGACTAGTCAGACTATTGGGGTTGTAGTTTACAGGATCTGTTGAAGGTCCTCCTTTATCAAGGGGGATGACCATCACAGTCCTCCATTCACATGGCACAAAGCCTTTTTTAAGACTATAGTTAAATAATGACTCCAGCAGTCCTGATAAGTCCTATTTTAGACTGCTCAGGGGGTATCCTGGGATGTTATCAGGACCTATTGTGGCCATGTTCCAGGCTTTAGCAAGTGCAGCCAGTACATCGTCACTAGTTATAGTTGGAGCAGTTATTTTTTGGAGATGGTTGGGGTGAGAAGAAGATAAAGTTGGAAATGAGTTTGTCTGTTACAAGATTAACTATATCACCATGCTTGATGAATGCAACACCATTAACGAGCAGTTCAGTACATTGCTGTGTACTGACATTGAGGTTTCTGACATAGCCAAAGAAGGTCTTATGGTTATATTTACCATGGGAGGCTATCTTAACCTCAAAGTTGGCTTTGCTTGACTTAGTTAGCTCTGTTATTTACCTATTTAGTTTAATGAGAGTTTTTTTCTTTATGGGAATTACACTTCCTGATTTTTGCCTTATTTTTTTTTCTTTTAGTGTATAGCCTGTTTAGTTTGGGATGCCACCAGGGATGTCTGCTTCTAGGGCTAGTCCTGGGTTTACTTTGTTGCCCTCATTCATTACAATTCCCTTTTCTTGCTATACAATGACCTGTAACTACTACCATAGGCTAGTCCTGGGTTTACTTTGTTGCCCTCATTCATTACAATTCCCTTTCCTTGCTATATAATGACCTGTAACTACTACCATATCAGTAATGGTCTTGGATGTAATGCAGCCCTAAACATTTCCCTACTATTCATGTTTTTGCATAAACCTATAAATTGAGTAATCCATGACCTCAGTTCTCTTTTGTTGCCTTTGTCTTTGTTTTGCTTACCATAGGTGCTGCTCCATCCCATAAATAGCCAAGCATAACTATCTAAAATAGGTTAAATTTTTTCATAAGTATATTTTGTGGTAAGTGTCTCATCAAAATCAATAAGGATAGTAACCATTTTGAAGCTTGTATCTTTTGCAAAGCTGGAAAAATTGTATAATTTTCATCTTGATGATTTATTTACTTCTGGAAAATGTTAAAGTTTACGTCAAGAATTTTAATTGTTTCAGTGGTTGTAATTTTGCCTAGATGTGTTTATTTTGAAATAATGTGCATATTAGTATCTATTTTATTTTCACATATTTTCCTTACATTTTTATTCAAGATAAATACTATGGATTAATTTATTTTATAGCTTATACAGTAGAGAGTCGATTATCTGAACTAACTGGGACCTGGGGTAGTTTGGATAATCAAACTGTTTGGATAATCAAGCATATAATTGAACTGAATAAAAAAACTTCTAAAATCTTGTTTTTTTCTGCACACAAGAATACACCTTTCAACCATTCAGCAATTTCAGTGGACAGTAAAGAATATTTTTTCACACATGAGCTGGCTACACACTTTTGCTAAATATAAGATGTAACACTTGTTAATAAAGAAGGGCAGAAAACTAAAAAATTACAAGGACTTGACATGTGGACTTCCATTTGACAGAAATAGTCAAAACAGCAGTGGGCTCAGAGCTAAACTCTGATGTATACCCACTGCCACTGGGATCCTTTCTGAAATCTAACATGGTTTATATTTGAGTCATTAGGTCCTTGTACATTCCCCCCACTAATTTTTAACAATGGTTTATTGACCTTAAAATACCTCAAGACTGTCCAAATAAGCTTTCTTGGGAACTTGTCATATGCTTTCTCTAAGTCTAGGAATGCCCAGTTGAACTCTTTCTTCATCTGTAGCTTCTTCTCAACTATTTGTCTCACTGCAAACATTAGGTCAGTTGTGCTGCTTCCTGATCTGAATCTGAACTGCTCATCTCCCATCTTACTTTCTACTAGTCTGCATATTCATTTATCAATTGCCGTCTCCAGAACTTTCATGCAGCATGGCAGGAGTTTGATACCTCTGTACCGCCCACAGTTCTGGATGTTCTATTTGTTGCTGTACACTGGCACGTGTATGCTTATCCTCCAGTCATCTGAGATATGCCTTTCTCTCCATACTGCTACAAATATTCTCAGGATTCATTTCTCTCTATCTCATCCAATATCTTTATGATATCTGCTGTGACCTCATCTGAGACTGCTTCTTTCCCCTGACATTATTTTTCTTAGTGCGGTTCTTTCTTTTTCAATGGTGAGCTCCTCCTCTTCTTCACTATAGACTGTGTCTGGAGCAGTACAGCTTTGGTGGGGTTTTCTTCATTCAAAAGCTGCTGGAAGTACTCCTAGCAATATAATCTGACAACTACAGGATAAATGGAGGGAGTTATTTAACCAAGTTACTTCTAATGAGCAATGGGCTAAGTGTGTAGACATCGATGATGATTCCAGGCTTCCTGAGCTGTCCAGGTTTGTGTGCCAGAAGCTAGTTCATGACTAACAACTCATAATAGAAGAGCCCACCATTCTGCATTATGTTAGTGATGTGGAGGCAATCAAGCAGAGTATATTCATTTTTTATAGCACTGCCCAAAAGTAAGTACAATGTGACAAGGTCTAATAGACAGTATTAAAATGGTTATACGGGTCACACTTCCGGAACTACAGGATGTTAAATTTTGATTGTTATGAATTTGTTCATGTGACTTAGTGCTTAATAGTCACAATACAGTATTTAAATTGATTTTAACTGTGTGGAAGGAATATTAGCTGAACTGGAAGTTTTCACTCTGCTCTTCAGTGTGGAAGGAATATTAGCTGAACTGGAAGTTAGTCAGTGTTTGCTGAATTTTGTTATTTGCTAGTAATTACAGGTGTGGGGGTAGTCACATTCTTTGATTTCCTGTCCTTGCCTATTTAAGTGGTACAGTGTGAAATATTTTCTGCTTAAAAACCTCAGCTTTGGCCGGCTAAGAACTTGCTATATTCAACTGGACGTATAAGAGAATTTAAGTACCTTTATCTGCTTTTTTTCCAAAAAATACAGTATTTAAATTGATTTTAACTGTGTGGAAGGAATATTAGCTGAACTGGAAGTTTTCACTCTGCTCTTCAGTGTGGAAGGAATATTAGCTGAACTGGAAGTTAGTCAGTGTTTGCTGAATTTTGTTATTTGCTAGTAATTACAGGTGTGGGGGTAGTCACATTCTTTGATTTCCTGTCCTTGCCTATTTAAGTGGTACAGTGTGAAATATTTTCTGCTTAAAAACCTCAGCTTTGGCGGCTAAGAACTTGCTATATTCAACTGGACGTATAAGAGAATTTAAGTACCTTTATCTGCTTTTTTTTTCAAAAATACAGTATTTAAATTGATTTTAACTGTGTGGAAGGAATATTAGCTGAACTGGAAGTTTTCACTCTGCTCTTCAGTGTGGAAGGAATATTAGCTGAACTGGAAGTTAGTCAGTGTTTGCTGAATTTTGTTATTTGCTAGTAATTACAAGTGTGGGGGTAGCCACATTCTTTGATTTCCTGTCCTTGCCTATTTAAGTGGTACAGTGTGAAATATTTTCTGCTTAAAAACCTCAGCTTTGGCTGGCTAAGAACTTGCTATATTCAACTGGACGTATAAGAGAATTTAAGTACCTTTATCTGCTTTTTTTTTCCAGAAAAATACAGTATTTAAATTGATTTTAACTGTGTGGAAGGAATATTAGCTGAACTGGAAGTTTTCACTCTGCTCTTCAGTGTGGAAGGAATATTAGCTGAACTGGAAGTTAGTCAGTGTTTGCTGAATTTTGTTATTTGCTAGTGATTACAGGTGTGGGGGTAGTCACATTCTTTGATTTCCTGTCCTTGCCTATTTAAATGGTACAGTGTGAAATATTTTCTGCTTAAAAACCTCAGCTTTGGCCGGCTAAGAACTTGCTATATTCAACTGGACATATAAGAGAATTGAAGTACCTTTATCTGCTTTTTTTTTTCAAAAAAATACAGTATTTAAATTGATTTTAACTGTGTGGAAGGAATATTAGCTGAACTAGAAGTTTTCACTCTGCTCTTCAGTGTGGAAGGAATATTAGCTGAACTGGAAGTTAGTCAGTGTTTGCTGAATTTTGTTATTTGCTAGTAATTACAGGTGTGGGGGTAGTCACATTCTTTGATTTCCTGTCCTTGCCTATTTAAGTGGTACAGTGTGAAATATTTTCTGCTTAAAAACCTCAGCTTTGGCCGGTAAGAACTTGCTATATTCAACTGGACGTATAAGAGAATTTAAGTACCTTTATCTGCTTTTTTTTTTCAAAAAAATACAGTATTTAAATTGATTTTAACTGTGTGGAAGGAATATTAGCTGAACTGGAAGTTTTCACTCTGCTCTTCAGTGTGGAAGGAATATTAGCTGAACTGGAAGTTAGTCAGTGTTTGCTGAATTTTGTTATTTGCTAGTAATTACAGGTGTGGGGGTAGTCACATTCTTTGATTTCCTGTCCTTGCCTATTTAAGTGGTACAGTGTGAAATATTTTCTGCTTAAAAACCTCAGTTTTGGCCGGCTAAGAACTTGCTATATTCAACTGGACGTATAAGAGAATTTAAGTACCTTTATCTGCTTTTTTTTTCAAAAAATACAGTATTTAAATTGATTTTAACTGTGTGGAAGGAATATTAGCTGAACTGGAAGTTTTCACTCTGCTCTTCAGTGTGGAAGGAATATTAGCTGAACTGGAAGTTAGTCAGTGTTTGCTGAATTTTGTTATTTGCTAGTAATTACAGGTGTGGGGGTAGTCACATTCTTTGATTTCCTGTCCTTGCCTATTTAAGTGGTACAGTGTGAAATATTTTCTGCTTAAAAACCTCAGCTTTGGCCGGCTAAGAACTTGCTATATTCAACTGGACGTATAAGAGAATTTAAGTACCTTTATCTGCTTTTTTTTTTTTCAAAAAAATACAGTATTTAAATTGATTTTAACTGTGTGGAAGGAATATTAGCTGAACTGGAAGTTTTCACTCTGCTCTTCAGTGTGGAAGGAATATTAACTGAACTGGAAGTTCATAGGTTCATAGGTTCATAGGTTCATAGGTTTATACTAGGCTATCTGCCCTAAGGCATTTATAAGCCTAGCCCAAATTTTTGTGGCTTATGCCACCCCTTATATGAAAAAATACTGTGCCCATTAGTTTGTTGTGCCTTTGTCCAGCAGTGACACAGAGATGATTCCCGGGGTAAACCTACAATCTCCCATCCACAGGTCTAGATTTCTCTTGAACAGAGTCAGCGAGGTGCTCTGCCTCACATGGACCGGGATTTTATTCCACAGCATAGGGAGTCTCTGAGTGATAAATCTATGCCTCCAGCACATCCTATTTATATCTGTGCTAAGGTTTAAGTCACTTGCTCTAGTGGTTTTGGTGGATTTGGATTTTTTGAGGTGGAGCATGTCCATTAATTCCGGGTTGGACATGGCCTTGTATGTCAGGCACATGTCACCTCTGAGCAGACGGTATGCGACTGAATAGAGCTGGAGTTTCTTCAATCTGGCAGCATATGACAGATTTTGGAGTCCCTTTATCCTTTTGGTGAGGAACTTTGGGGTCTCTCCAATTGCTGCAGATGTCGGGTGAGATACATCCCGAATGGGGCATTGTACTCGATCATTGGTCTGATAAGTGAAGAGTACAGGGGAACAATAACCTCACTAGATCTGGATGTGAATCCCTTCATGATCAGGTGGGCAATGTAGAAGGTCTTTCTAACCACTTTAGCAATGTGAGTGTCAAAAGAAAGGCCACTGTCAACCTGGGTCCCCAGGTCCCTGATAACCTCTTCTGTGCTTAGTGGATTGCCACCTATATGGTAGCTTGGGGTTACCTTGTTTTTCCCGAAGGGTATGACTATACATTTTTTGGCGTTTAACTTCAGGCCCTGGCTCTGGCACCAGCTATCTGTTTCCGTGAGTCCCTTCTGAAGGATATCCGTGTCTGATGCACTTTCCACTATGGCGCCCAGTTTGCAGTCGTCTGCAAACTTTGTCAGCCAAAGTCCTCCTATGTTGGCCTGTACTTCTGAGAAGTAGATGTCAAACAATAGGGGGCCAAGGGCCGAGCCCTGTGGGACACCACTTGTGACCGGCTTGGAGTCTGACACAGCGCCAGCAACTCTAACCCTGTGGGTTCTGTCCTTAAGCCAGTTTGCAACCCATCTTGTGACATATGGGTTTACATTTAAGCTGGTAAGTTTTTCTACAATACCCGAGTGGGGTATTGTGTCGAAAGCCTTTGCAAGGTCAAGGTAGGCTGTATGGACTGCCTTTCCCTCATCAATGGCCTTGATGACTGTTTTGAAGAAGTCGACCAAGTTCGAAAGGCATGATCTTCCCTTGACAAAGCCAAACTGGGTCGGGTCCAATGTCTGCAAGTCCCCTATATCTTTGTTTATGAGCTCCATTATGATCCTCTCCATAGCTTTGCAGACTAGACTTGTTAAGCGTATGGGGCGGTAATTACCAGGGTCCGTAGAGGCGCCGCCTTTGTGGAGTGGGACAACAGTTGCCGTACGCCACTCCTTGGGCACGTATCCTGTGGTAAAGCTGAGATTAAACAGCTGCCTTATGTGTGGGTTTAATTCCTCATTTAGCTCATGTAGCACACAGCCAGGGACACCATCTGATCCCATTGATGCTGTGTTTTTAGCTTTAGAGAGAGCAGCTTTCACCTGCGCATTTGAGATGTCCGGGAGGTTACACTCGGCTGGGATAGTTATCTCTCCTTTAGGGGGGGAGAGGGGGGTGAAGTTTGCACTGAACCTGTCTGCCAGTATGTTGGCAATGTCTGTGGGTTCAGTGATTTTTGTATCATTTTGGACTAATTCTGAGCATATCTGGGAGTTTCCACCCAGGTTCCTAACATAGCTGAAAAAGGCCTTATGATTGTCCTTTGAATCCATGGCAATTTTTCTCTCAAAATTGGCCTTAGTTGATTTTATGAGTGCTCGTATTTTTTACTAATAATGATCAGGGTGACTTCCCTTTTATGGATTTTGTTCTATCATGTAATAACTTTCTCCTCTTATTGTAAAGTTTGTTAATGGCTGGGGTCCACCAGACTGGATGTTTGCCCTTTGTGGAAAGAGTCTTGGTTTTATTTGGGATTGCCTGATCCATGCAGTCCTGGAGGTGTTCATAGAAGGCATTTGTAAGGGCTTCCGCAGCTTGGGTTGTGGTTTCCACTGGCTCAGGGGCCTTGAAGGATACCACACCAGTCTTGAGTAGTGTGAAGTTTGCTTTAGAGAAGTTCTTCACTATGGTCTTTTTTGTTTGGGGTGGGGGCGGGATGTGGATTTCCAGTGAGATTAGTTTATGATCAGATCTCACCAATGAGGGATATACTTCCGGTGTGGAGCATTTTGTCCCCATGTTTGTGACAATGAGATCTAGTATATTTTCTCCTCTCGTGGGAACAGTGACTAGCTGTTCCATGGCATTTGAATTTATGAACTCCAGGAACCGTTGGGCTAGAAAGTAAGGGCTTGAGTAATGTTCCCAGTCTATATTCGGGTAGTTGAAGTCACCCAATATGATGGTGTTTGGAGATACATTTATACCCTCCAGTGTCTTCAGGAAGGCTGTGTGGGGTTCCTGAGTTTGAGAGGGTGGCCTGTAGCATGCTACAATTTGTAGAGCAGTTTTGCCTATGGTTAGTTGCACCTGATGGTTCCCAAAGCTTCATGCGTTGCCACCAACCTGGAGGTGTGGGTATCCTTTATGAATATGGATACACCCCCTCCTTTTGTGGTGTGGTCCGGGTTTTGGAGCCGGAACGCATGATATGAGGTAAAACCTAATAGTGCCGGGGTGCTCTCAGGAGCCTTGAACCAGGTTTCAGTTACAGCACAGACATCGATGTTCTCCATACTGAGAAGGGCCTCGAGTGCGTGCATTTTGAGATTTAGACTTCTGGCAGTGAGCAGCATTACCCTCAGTTTCTTCCCATTTTTGTTTTCTAGGGTGGTAGGTTTAGAATTTGAGCCTTGCCTAAAAAAGGCACTATGGGGGTGTCAAAAGCCTTAGCCAATATCCGGAATCCCAGGGGTGACAGGTGCAAGCCGTCCCTTGCGAAGCAGCGTGGCTTGTCAAGCATGTCATCCCAGGCAGACAGACACTGGATCCCCTTTGAATGACACCAGACATTAAGCCAATTGTTAAAGCTGATCATCTTGTCTCTATATTGTGGCATCATTCTTGGTGAAGGAAGGATACTGCTCAGGGTTAGGGTCATACCTGCCTGGGCTACATAATCAGAGAGCTCCTCTATGTCTCTTTTCATGTAGTCCAGGGAGGTACGTCTCAGGTCGTTTACACCAGCATGGACAATGACTGTGTCATATTTGTACTTGCCGTGGAGTGACCCGAGTGCTTGTGTTATGTGGCGGATTCTAGCGCCTGATAGGCAGCTTACTGTGACCCTCTCCTTGTTCAGCCTGGTGAGTGGGACGTCAGTGTGTCTGACTATGGAGTCACCTATGACAAGTATGTTTGGTGTAGTATTTGGCCTTAAGGGCTGTGACTGCTTTGCACACTGCTTTTGTGGTTTATGTGTTGCTTGTGGGGTGTCTTGAGGTAGCAGTTGTTTGGGTGTCTGCTTTGGAGGCCTCTGCTGTTTAGGTAAATTTTACTCAGAGCCTCCGAGTATGTCTTTGTGTGTTTATGTGTTTGATTCAGTGGTGTGGTAGCATTATGTGAGGCTGGTTTTGGTGTGTGTAGTTGCCTTCTCCTCCTGTCTGGTCTTGCCAGTCCTGAGTTGAGAGAGCTCAGCCTCCAGTTTGGCTAAATAGCTGCATCTCTTCCAAGTATTTGTGTTATGTGGGAGGAGGAGAGGCTTGTCTGTGTACATGAGGCAGTTATAACATTGCCTCAAGATTCCCAGATTCACCAGCTGGACCGCAGAGAAGATTGACAACTGACCTTTGGACATGCTAGAATAATATTGGGAATTCCTTAATTGAAAACAAGGGCCAGTGGGGAGTGAGGGTGTAGTGCTTTTAATTTTTAGTGCTGACTTATATAATTGCTTTAGTGAGCAAGTGCCAGGTAACTTGAGTGCAATGTGTTACAAGTAACTAAATGCAAAAACGACAAACAGTAACTTTCTTTCAAGTGAAACAAGGAAATAAGTAGAGTAAGCAATGCAGATATCACTAGTGATCCACAGAAGCGCTGAGAAGTTGCGTATTAGGTGGAATTCGCTTCCAGGGAAATAACAAGCAAACAAACAACAAGCATATAAACAAAGCTAGATTCAGCAGGCCTGGATCTAGTCTATGCTAGAGCAAACAAGGTGAACCAATTTCAGTTACCAGAACCAAGTTAGTCAGTGTTTGCTGAATTTTGTTATTTGCTAGTAATTACAGGTGTGGGGCTAGTCACATTCTTTGATTTCCTGTCCTTGCCTATTTAAGTGGTACCGTGTGAAATATTTTCTGCTTAAAAACCTCAGCTTTGGCCGGCTAAGAACTTGCTATATTCAACTGGACGTATAAGAGAATTTAAGTACCTTTATCTGCTTTTTTTCAAAAATACAGTATTTAAATTGATTTTAACTGTGTGGAAAGAATATTAGCTGAACTGGAAGTTTTCACTCTGCTCTTCAGTGTGGAAGGAATATTAGCTGAACTGGAAGTTAGTCAGTGTTTGCTGAATTTTGTTATTTGCTAGTAATTACAGGTGTGGGGGTAGTCACATTCTTTGATTTCCTGTCCTTGCCTATTTAAGTGGTACAGTGTGAAATATTTTCGCTTAAAAACCTCAGCTTTGGCCGGCTAAGAACTTGCTATATTCAACTGGACGTATAAGAGAATTTAAGTACCTGTATCTGCTTTTTTTTTCCAAAAAATACAGTATTTAAATTGATTTTAACTGTGTGGAAGGAATATTAGCTGAACTGGAAGTTTTCACTCTGCTCTTCAGTGTGGAAGGAATATTAGCTGAACTGGAAGTTAGTCAGTGTTTGCTGAATTTTGTTATTTGCTAGTAATTACAGGTGTGGGGGTAGTCACATTCTTTGATTTCCTGTCCTTGCCTATTTAAGTGGTACAGTGTGAAATATTTTCTGCTTAAAAAATTCAGCTTTGGCCGGCTAAGAACTTGCTATATTCAACTGGACGTATAAGAGAATTTAAGTACCTTTATCTGCTTTTTTTCAAAAAAATACAGTATTTAAATTGATTTTAACTGTGTGGAAGGAATATTAGCTGAACTGGAAGTTTTCACTCTGCTCTTCAGTGTGGAAGGAATATTAGCTGAACTGGAAGTTAGTCAGTGTTTGCTGAATTTTGTTATTTGCTAGTAATTACAGGTGTGGGGGTAGTCACATTCTTTGATTTCCTGTCCTTGCCTATTTAAGTGGTACAGTGTGAAATATTTTCTGCTTAAAAACCTCAGCTTTGGCCGGCTAAGAACTTGCTATATTCAACTGGACGTATAAGAGAATTTAAGTACCTTTATCTGCTTTTTTTCAAACAAAATACAGTATTTAAATTGATTTTAACTGTGTGGAAGGAATATTAGCTGAACTGGAAGTTTTCACTCTGCTCTTCAGTGTGGAAGGAATATTAGCTGAACTGGAAGTTAGTCAGTGTTTGCTGAATTTTGTTATTTGCTAGTAATTACAGGTGTGGGGGTAGTCACATTCTTTGATTTCCTGTCCTTGCCTATTTAAGTGGTACAGTGTGAAATATTTTCTGCTTAAAAACCTCAGCTTTGGCCGGCTAAGAACTTGCTATATTCAACTGGACGTATAAGAGAATTTAAGTACCTGTATCTGCTTTTTTTTTCAAAAAATACAGTATTTAAATTGATTTTAACTGTGTGGAAGGAATATTAGCTGAACTGGAAGTTTTCACTCTGCTCTTCAGTGTGGAAGGAATATTAGCTGAACTGGAAGTTAGTCAGTGTTTGCTGAATTTTGTTATTTGCTAGTAATTACAGGTGTGGGGGTAGTCACATTCTTTGATTTCCTGTCCTTGCCTATTTAAGTGGTACAGTGTGAAATATTTTCTGCTTAAAAAATTCAGCTTTGGCCGGCTAAGAACTTGCTATATTCAACTGGACGTATAAGAGAATTTAAGTACCTTTATCTGCTCTTTTCAAAAAATACAGTATTTAAATTGATTTTAACTGTGTGGAAGGAATATTAGCTGAACTGGAAGTTTTCACTCTGCTCTTCAGTGTGGAAGGAATATTAGCTGAACTGGAAGTTAGTCAGTGTTTGCTGAATTTTGTTATTTGCTAGTAATTACAGGTGTGGGGGTAGTCACATTCTTTGATTTCCTGTCCTTGCCTATTTAAGTGGTACAGTGTGAAATATTTTCTGCTTAAAAACCTCAGCTTTGGCCGGCTAAGAACTTGCTATATTCAACTGGACGTATAAGAGAATTTAAGTACCTGTATCTGCTTTTTTTTCAAAAAATACAGTATTTAAATTGATTTTAACTGTGTGGAAGGAATATTAGCTGAACTGGAAGTTTTCACTCTGCTCTTCAGTGTGGAAGGAATATTAGCTGAACTGGAAGTTAGTCAGTGTTTGCTGAATTTTGTTATTTGCTAGTAATTACAGGTGTGGGGGTAGTCACATTCTTTGATTTCCTGTCCTTGCCTATTTAAGTGGTACAGTGTGAAATATTTTCTGCTTAAAAACCTCAGCTTTGGCCGGCTAAGAACTTGCTATATTCAACTGGACGTATAAGAGAATTTAAGTACCTGTATCTGCTTTTTTTTTCAAAAAATACAGTATTTAAATTGATTTTAACTGTGTGGAAGGAATATTAGCTGAACTGGAAGTTTTCACTCTGCTCTTCAGTGTGGAAGGAATATTAGCTGAACTGGAAGTTAGTCAGTGTTTGCTGAATTTTGTTATTTGCTAGTAATTACAGGTGTGGGGGTAGTCACATTCTTTGATTTCCTGTCCTTGCCTATTTAAGTGGTACAGTGTGAAATATTTTCTGCTTAAAAACCTCAGCTTTGGCCGGCTAAGAACTTGCTATATTCAACTGGACGTATAAGAGAATTTAAGTACCTGTATCTGCTTTTTTTCCCCCAAAAAATACAGTATTTAAATTGATTTTAACTGTGTGGAAGGAATATTAGCTGAACTGGAAGTTTTCACTCTGCTCTTCAGTGTGGAAGGAATATTAGCTGAACTGGAAGTTAGTCAGTGTTTGCTGAATTTTGTTATTTGCTAGTAATTACAGGTGTGGGGGTAGTCACATTCTTTGATTTCCTGTCCTTGCCTATTTAAGTGGTACAGTGTGAAATATTTTCTGCTTAAAACCTCAGCTTTGGCCGGCTAAGAACTTGCTATATTCAACTGGACGTATAAGAGAATTTAAGTACCTGTATCTGCTTTTTTTTTCAAAAAAATACAGTATTTAAATTGATTTTAACTGTGTGGAAGGAATATTAGCTGAACTGGAAGTTTTCACTCTGCTCTTCAGTGTGGAAGGAATATTAGCTGAACTGGAAGTTAGTCAGTGTTTGCTGAATTTTGTTATTTGCTAGTAATTACAGGTGTGGGGTAGTCACATTCTTTGATTTCCTGTCCTTGCCTATTTAAGTGGTACAGTGTGAAATATTTTCTGCTTAAAAAATTCAGCTTTGGCCGGCTAAGAACTTGCTATATTCAACTGGACGTATAAGAGAATTTAAGTACCTTTATCTGCTTTTTTTTTAAAAAAAAATACAGTATTTAAATTGATTTTAACTGTGTGGAAGGAATATTAGCTGAACTGGAAGTTTTCACTCTGCTCTTCAGTGTGGAAGGAATATTAGCTGAACTGGAAGTTAGTCAGTGTTTGCTGAATTTTGTTATTTTCTAGTAATTACAGGTGTGGGGGTAGTCACATTCTTTGATTTCCTGTCCTTGCCTATTTAAGTGGTACAGTGTGAAATATTTTCTGCTTAAAAACCTCAGCTTTGGCCGGCTAAGAACTTGCTATATTCAACTGGACGTATAAGAGAATTTAAGTACCTGTATCTGCTTTTTTTTCAAAAAATACAGTATTTAAATTGATTTTAACTGTGTGGAAGGAATATTAGCTGAACTGGAAGTTTTCACTCTGCTCTTCAGTTAGTCCCACCCACCCTCCCTGTTTTTGTTTTGGTGTTAATCTTAGTGGCCTTGCAGCTGCCCGCCCCTCTTGTAAATTTGTGTTTGGATACTCCTTCTGGGCCCATCTCATTTGCTCACTCAACTGAGTGCAGTGAGATCATATTCTGATTTCAGGCACTCCTACTGTGTACAAAGAGAGCATCTGGGAAACAGAGAAGAAAAAAAAAAATTAAGCTTGTTTCCTGCCTTTCCTGTTAAGTGGTATAGACTATTTGTAGGCTTCTGAGCCCCCAAGCCCTTCTGTGTTGGAGGGAAGCCTTCTAGCTTAGTTTTTTTTCCTATAACTAGCCAGTTTTCTAGTTTCAGCACTCAAATCTGTTTCTTTGATCTCAGCACTCGTTCAGAAAAAAAAAAAATTTTTTTTCATCTGCTTTTACTGTACTTGTGTTTCTACCTACTTTTTTTACTTTTGCATCATCTTAAAAGTACTCAATTGTATTTATTACTGCTTGGTGTAACTCATTCTAAGCCTTCTGGTTTAAACACTTGGGCTTCGGACCAGTTGTTTTGCACTGAGAGGGTTTGTGGTCTGCACTGTAGTGGCAGAACAGGTAGCTTACATCCTTCTAGGTTGGGAACTGCTGATTGAGGGCTCAGTGTCTGTTATTCTAAAAGTGTATTAATTCTGGTTTAAGCACTTGGGCTTTCAGGCCAGTTATTTTACATTAAGAGGGTTCGTGGTCTGCACTCTTGTGGGAGGAGAGGCTGGACTCTGCCCTTCTGAGCTGGGAATTTCTGATTGAAGGCTTATAGTGCATGCATATCTGAACTGCTTCTTACTGAAGTTGGTGCCTTGTTTGCTGTGGCATAGACTGGATTCGGGCCTGCTGGATCTAGCTTTGTTTGTGTAACTTGAGCACTAATCCAGGCATTCTCTACAGTATTCAATTGTATTTATTACTGCTTGGTAGTAACTTGATTACAGTTTAGCTGTCATTCTAAGTCTTTTGGATTAAGCACTTGGGCTTCAGACCAGTTGTTTTACATTAGGAAGGTTTGTGGCATGCACTGTGGTGGCAGGACAGGTAGCTTTCATCCTTCTAAGTTGGGAACTGCTGATTGAGAGCCCAGTGTCTGTTATTCTTAAAGTGTATTAGTTCTGGTTTAAGCACTTGGGCTTCAGGCCAGTTATTTTACATTAAGAAGGTTTGTGGTCTGCACTCTTGTGGGAGAAGAGGCTGGACTCTGCCCTTCTGAGCTGGGAATTTCTGGTTAGAGGTTTATAGTGCCTGAATATTTGAACTGTATCTTACTGAAATTGGTACACCTTGTTTGCTGTAGCATAGACTAGATCCAGGCCTGCTGAATATAGCTTTGTTTATATGCTTGTTGTTTGTTTGCTTGTTATTTCCTGGAACGCTAATTCCACCTAATCTGTGCTTCTCAGTGCTTCTGTGGATCACTAGTGATATCTGCATTGCTTACTGTACTTATTTCCTTGTTTCACTTGAAAGAAAGTTACTGTTTGTCGTTTTGCATTTAAGTTACCTGTAACACATTGCACTTAAGTTACCTGGCACTTGCTCATTAAAGCAATTATATAAGTCAGCACTAAAAATTAAAAGCACTACACCCTCACTCCCCACTGGCCCTGGTTTTCAATTATTAAGGAATTCCCAATATTATTCTAGCATGTCCAAAGGTCAGTTGTCAATCTCCTCTCTGGTCCAGCTGGTGAATCTGGGAATCTTGAGGCAATGTTACAACTGCCTCATGTACACAGACAACCCTCTCCTCCTCCCAACAAATTCCAACACATGTGAGAGATGCAACCATATAGCCAAACTGGAGGCTAAGCTCTCTCTCAACTCAGTACTGGCATAACCAGTCAGGAGGAGAAGGAAACCACACTCACTACAATTCCAGTCTCACATAGACCTACCACGACAGCAAACCAAACACATAATCACACAAAAACATACTCGGACGCTCTAAATAAAGATCTGCCGAAGCAGCAGAGACCTCCAAAGCAGACACCCAAGCAGCCGCTACCCCAAAACAAAACACGTGCAACACATATCTCACAAAGCCAGTGTGCCAAACAGTCACAGCCCTTAAGACTAAACAACACACTTGATACACTTGTAATAGGTGACTCTATCGTCAGGCACACTGACGTCCCGCTCACCAGGCTGAACAAGGAGAGGGTCACGGTGAGCAGCCTGTCGGGCCTAAGTGCCTAAGGGGCTCTAGTTGTGGAAGTTACCGATGGGCATTGAGGAAGGTAGCGGAGCCTTCTCTGACTTGATAACCCTGTTCGACAAAACGGGGTTAGAAATGTTAGATATCATTATCAAGAATAATGGGGTTAGATTAGCAGCATTGTGGAGTGACATTTGTAAATTGCATGATAGTATCACTTCTGACTTGATATTTTTTCAATATGAGGCAAAATTTCAAAGGGTTCTTAGGAACTTGGAAGTATTTGTGGCTAAAAATAAGGCCTTGAAACAAAAGAAGTTAACAAGGGACAGAATTGATTATCAAAATCACACTGCTTACCCTCCAGGTAACAAATTGCAATGTAACCGTGTTGGTAACCAATTTTTTCAAGGGGAGGGGGGCAGGTGAGATTGGTCTCTGACAATGCAAGTGCATCTGAGATGGCTAAAACTGGATTACAGGACATTGTTTTTGAAGAGGAAGTTTTTTTGGAGCAGGTACCGGGACCTCGCAGGTCGGAGAGACTAAGGAACAAAGATCAGAGATCCACGAGGGTGGACAGATTCATGGAGGGCAGCCAAAGAGGCTACCAATTGAGGAGGTTTTAGTGACTTCCACTAATTTGAATAATTGTTGTAATATTGTATGTGTTGAGCCAAAACTTGCTGATATTTTAACGTGTGTCAACAATGGGGGGGGGGGGCGCTTTCTGTAATGAATGCATGGCATTACAGGATGCTGTTATTAGTAACAACAATAACCATTTAGTTGAACTTAATGATTGTAATGTGGACAATTTTGATGTTACAAGCAATGTACATGAGCAAGTATCACTTTTTTGTGTTAGTGACAATATTTGTAACAAACATGAAGATATTGTTGGAAGTGTTACCTCGACAGGTTCATGTGTTGAGTGTAAAATTATCAAACAGCAAGGTTTTTTTATTTACAATTACACTGATATGGTAGTAGGGGATGTGCACTTTCAATTGTTTACTAAAGGAACCAGTTTTGTACCAAGTTTTAGATTAGATGTATCCCAGGTTTTGATTAATATTAAACTTTTCATGAGGAGATTAAACCTGGAGATGTATTTTCATGACAAAAAGGATGTTTCTTCATTGAATTGTAACAATTATGGTTCTAAATTAAGAAGGAAAAGTACATTCATTCCACCTAGTAACAACGAAATTTCAGTTTTGGAAAGACTTATGGAGTTTGAGGTTAGAAGAATATGTAGTAGGAGGGATACTAGTTCTGATAACCTTACCCCTGTAGAGAGGGGGGTCCTTAAAGAACTGAGATCATCGAACAGCATTAGATGTATGAGACCAGATAAAGGTGGGGGAATGGTTTTGATGAATCAAATTGATTATTCTACATCCATGATGGGTTTGCTCGAAGACTATAGTACATATACAAGGGTATCAGTTAATGAAATGAATGTGGCCTACAGAAGAATTGACTTGTATTTGTTAGATGCTCTGTTTCAAGGTGAGATTACAGAATCGGAATTTGATTTTCTTTCAGTTAAACACCCTGTTACTCCAAGCATCTTTGGTATACCAAAGGTGCACAAGGGGTTAGAACGGCTACAATTTAGGCCAATCGTATCAGCTAGGGGCTCTAAGACTGAGCCCCTTGCAGCCTTTGTTGATGAAGTTTGTAAAACTACTACTAGTGATGTAGTCCACATCATCAAGGATTCGTGGCACTGTCTGGAGAGGCTGAAGGCTATAGGCAAGTGTAATAGGACTTTTTGTTTTTTAACAATTGATGTTGTTAATTTGTTTTCGGTCATTCCACACAGTGAGGGTATGGAAATGTTTCGTGAAAGTTTATTGCTTAGTCCCAGTTTCGATAAAAGTAAGATCAACCTCACATGTGATTTGATGGAAACTATTTTGAAAAATAATTTCATCAAATTTGAAGGTGAAATGTATCAGCAGTGCTCTGGAGTAGCCATGGGTGCACGTTGTGCACCAGTTTTTGCAAACCTTGTACTATTGGCATGGGAGAGAGCTTGCATTTTTCAATCAAGGTTTTGGGTGAAAGTAGTGCTTTACAACAGGTTTCTTGATGATTTACTTATCTTGTGGGATGGGGACGAGAATAGTGCTAATGAGTTTGTTGAATATCTAAACTCTTCCACAAGTTTTTTGAAATTTACCTATGCATGTAGTGTTGACAAAGTGAATTATCTGGACTTGACTATTTTTAAGGATGGTGAAGGGTTGGCTAGTACATTATATAGGAAAGACAGTTATTCCAATTCCCTTTTACATTATTCCAGTTGCCACCCCCATTATCAAAAAAGAGGGGTGGCGAAAGGACAAATGGTACGGCTATCTAGGCTAATTAGTGACGAAACCCTATTCAAACAGGAAATGTATAAACTCGTAGGTATGTTAATGGATAGGGGGTATCCACTTAAACTATTATTGAAGGTGAAAAAGGAAGTGGTTAGGAAAAGGAATACTGTTTTTTCGCCTATACTGAGAAGTAGTGTATGTATGACGAGTAATGTACATTTGGAAAATATTGACAAAAGTATGGGGAAGGAGAAGTCATGTCTCATTCTCAAATACAATGAGAAAGCCACTGTAATAGCAGCAGCAGTACGGGAAGTTTGGAATCACTGTTTGGATAATGCAACTAAGGACATTATTGGGAAAACACCTAGGATTGTGTTTAGTAAAGGTGAAAATTTAAAAACAATTATGGAGAAAGTACCTAGAGTTAGGAAATCAAAAATGTCCAAGTGTGGTAATTGTAGACATTGTAGGTTTATTAGTGAGGGTACACATTTAGTAATAAAAGGATTTGACCACACAATACCCTGCGCGGGCTTGTGTAATTGTAATACAAAGAATTTAGTTTATGTTGCTTCATGTATTACATGTGATGCATTCTACGTGGGGATGACCACAAGTAGACTGCGTGATCGAATAAGTGAGCATATACGTAGTATAAAAAATAAAGATCTACACAATGCCCTGTTTTTACACAGTTGTCAATGTAAGGTATTCAAAAAATTCTTGTTTTTTGTTATAGATAGAATCTACGAAGATCAAGGGGGTGATGTAGGTAACAAGGTGGCCCTATTAGAAGTTGAATGGCAGGTGAGGCTCAATGCCATGAGGTTTCCTGGCATTAATGATTATATATCTATCAAGCCAGTCTTAAAACAAAAAGCAAGTTGTATATAATTAAATGGGAAATTGTAACATGTTGCATGCATTGTATTGTCCACAATGTTATTTATTCAAAGTTCATAAGATGATATATATATTTATATGTTTTTAATTATTATAATGATTATTTGGTTTGTGGTTAGGGGGTAATTTATGTGTAGAATGTTTGTTGCTTATTTTTCAGTGGTTTTGTCTTTGTATTCACTTTCATTTTCATTTTTATAAAACAGGTATTGCCTTTTTAAACAGGTTGAAGCAGTGTTTTGGCTCATTGGTGCATTCAAATATGATGTCATTAATTATTTTGTCTTAATTGTTATATATATATGCTATTTGTTGAGTACCAACCAACTCTGATGATGCCTTTTTAGGTGAAAGCGCTTAGTCGGTGGATGTTTCATTATTAAATACTCCTGGTTGTTCATTGCTGGTCCTGGTATTCTGTTCTACAGTTGTTGCCTTTCGTGTTTCCTGATTTTGGTGCAGTGCCCTTTTGTGGGGTTGCTTATCTTGTTTATTCACACCTGATACACTTGTAATAGGTGACTCTATCGTCAGGCACACTGACGTCCCGCTCACTAGGCTGAACAAGGAGAGGGTCACGGTGAGCAGCCTGTCGGGCGCTAGGATCCGCCACATAACACAAGCACTCAGGTCACTCCAAGGCAAGTACAAATATGACTCAGTCATTCTCCATGCTGGTGTGAATGACCTGAGACGTACCTCCCTGGACTACATGAAAAGAGACATAAAGGAGCTCTCTGAGCATGTAGCCCAGGCCGGTATGACCCTGACCTTGAGTAGCATCTTACCCTCACCAAGAATGATGCCACAATATGAAGACAAGATGATCAATTTCAACAATTGGCTTAAGTACTGGTGTCATTCAAAGGGGATCCAATGCCTGTCAGCTTGGGATGATATGCTCGACAAGCCACGATGCTTCGCTAGGGACGGCTTGCACCTGTCACCCCTGGGCTTACGGATATTGGCAAAGGCTCTTGCTACCCCATAGTGCCTTTTTTAGGCAAGGCTCAAAAGACAAACCCACCACCATAGGTATCACAAGGGATAAGAAACTAAGAGTAATGCTACTCAATGCCAGAAGTCTAAACCTCAAGATGCACGCACTCTAAACTCTCCTTAGCATGGAGAACATCGATATCTGTGCAGTAACAGAAACCTGGTTCAGGGCTCCCGAGAGCACCCCAGCACTACCAGGTTATACCTCATACCATGCTTTTTGGCCCCAAAACTTGGACCGAACCACAAAAGGAGGGGGAGTATCGATATTCATCAAAGATACCCACACCTCCAGGTTGGTGGCAAAGCACAACGCATCAGAGACTATCCATGTGCAACTAACAGTGGGTAAAACTGGCTTCCAGTTTATAGCCTGCTACAGACCACCCTCCCAAACCCAGGAACCCCACTCGGCCTTCCTGAGAACACTGGAAAATATGAAGGTCTCTCCAAACACCATTATATTGGGCGACTTCAACTACCCAAACATAGACTGGGAGCATTACTCTAGCTCCAACACCCTAGCCCAAAGGTTCCTAGAATTTATAAACTCAAATGCTATGGAACAACTTGTTACCACTCCCACAAGAGGGGAAAACATACTGGACCTGATCATCACCAACATGGGGACTCTATGCTCCAGACCAGAAGTGTATCCCTCACTGGTAAGATCAGACCATAAACTAATCTCACTGGATATTCACATCCCGACCCCACCCCCTGCCCAGAAAACCACAGTGAAAAACTTCTCTAAAGCAAATTTCACACTCCTCAAAACTGAGGTGGAATCCTTCAAAGTCTCCGGGCCTGTGGAAAATACGTCCCAGACCGCAGAATCCTTTATAAATGCATTCTATGAACACCTTCAGGAATGCATGGATTATGCGATCCCAAATAAAACCAAGACCCAATCCTCCAAAGGCAGACGTCCTGTCTGGTGGACCCCAGCCATAAACAAACTATACAATAGAAGGAGGAAGCTACTAAATGATAAAGCAAAATCCCAAAAAGGGAAGGCATCACTGATCAGTATTAGCAAAAAACTACGGGCACACATAAAATTGTCTAAGGCCAGCTTTGAGAGAAAAATTGCACAGGACGCTAAGGATAATCACAAGGCTTTCTTTAGTTATGTTAGGAACCTGGGTGGTAATTCCCAGATATGCTCAGAATTAGTCCAAAATGACAAAAAATCCACCGAACCCACAGACATTGCCAACATCCTAGCTGACAGGTTCAGCGCAAACTTCTCCCCCCCCCTCCCCACCAAAAGGGCAACTATCTATCCCAGCAGAGTGCTGCCCCCCTGACATCTCAGATGCTCAGGTAAGAGCCGCCCTCTCCAAAGCAAAAAACACAGCATCAATGGGACCAGATGGTGCCCCGGGCTGCGTCCTACATGAACTCAAAGAAGAGCTAAACCCAAACATAAAACTACTATTCAATCTCAGCCTTACTACAGGATATGTGCCCAAAGAGTGGCGTACAGCAACAGTGGTCCCTCTCCATAAAGGTGGTGCCTCAACGGATCCTGGAAACTATCGCCCCATAAGCCTGACTAGCTTGGTCTGCAAAGCTATGGAAAGGATCATCATGGACCTCATAAATAAAGATATTGGGGACCTACAAACACTGGATCCTACCCAGTTCGGCTTTGTTAAGGGCAGATCCTGCCTCTTAAACCTGGTTGATTTCTTTGAAACAGTCACCAAGGCCATTGACGAGGGGAAGGTGGTCCACACAGCCTACCTGGACCTCGCAAAAGCCTTTGATACAATACCCCACTCGGGCATTATAGATAAGCTCACCAGCTTAAATATAAACCCCTATGTCACTAGATGGATTGCAAACTGGCTCAAGGACAGAACCCACATGGTTAGAATTGCTGGAGCCATGTCAGACTCCAAACCAGTTACAAGTGGTGTCCCACAAGGCTCAGTCCTGGGACCTCTCTTGTTCGGTATATATTTCTCGGAGGTACAGGCCAACATGGAAGGACTGTGGCTGACCAAGTTTGCAGATGACTGCAAACTGGGCCATAATCGACTCTCCAGCCGACACAAGCATCCTCCAAAAGGGCCTCATAGAAACAGGCAACTGGTGCCAGAGCCATGGCCTCAAGCTAAATGCCAAAAGTGTATAGTCATCCCCTTTGGCAAAACAAAGTGCCCACAAATTACCACATAGGTGGAAATCCATTAAGTACAGAAGAAGTAATTAGGGACCTGGGGACCCAAGTTGATAGCAATCTCTCATTTGACAACCACGTGGCCAAAGTGGTTAGAAAAACATTTTATATAGCCCACCTAATCATGAAGGGATTCACATCTAGATCAGGGGAGGTCATCATGCCTCTTTACTCATCCCTCATCAGGCCCATAATTGAGTACAATGCCCCTTTTGGGATGTACCTTACCAGACACCTGCAGCAACTGGAAAGACCCCAAAAGTACCTCACCAAGAGGATCAAAGGGCTCAAACAGATTCCATATGCTGCCCGGTTAAAGAAACTCCAGCTCTACTCAGTGGCATACTGCCTGTTCAGAAGCGATCTGTGCCTGACGTATAAAGCCATGTCCAACCCGGAATTAATGGACATGCTGCACCTCAGAAAATCCAAATCCCATCGAGCTACGCGCTCGAGAGACTTGAACCTCAGCACTGAAATAAATAGGACATGCTGGAGGGACAGATTCATAACCCAGAGGCTCCCTTCACTCTGGAATAAAATCCCAGTCCAGGTTAGGCAGAGTCCCTCATTGACTCTCTTCAAGAGGAATCTTGATGAGTGGATGGGAGATCGTAGGTTTACCCCGGGTATCACTTCTGTGTCACTGTTAGACAGAGGCACAGTATACTAACCTCGAAAAAGGGCATAGCAAAATAAATTTAAAATGGGTGGCGAAAGCCAAACACATTCTGGCTAGGCTTATAAATGCCCTAGGGCAGATAGCCTAGTATGAACCTATGAACCTATATTTTGTTGGCTTAGAAATATAATCTGTATCATGGTAACAATTAATGATACAATAAGCACACAGTAATGATGCCTGCTAAGTTAAATGCAGTTCCAGTATCAACAGAACACTAAGTTGTCCTCTACTAATGTGAAGAGATTTTTAATCATCATTCTTGTAAATTACTTTGGCTCTGGCATCAGGAATACGGTCTGGGAAAGGGACATATGGGAATATTTTATTGCACATATTTGCTAATTTAATACAGTGTTTCATATTTTGTTTTCATTTTGTTTTGTTTCATTTATCTACACTTCATTCACTAAGGCAGCTGTCACTTTACATTGTACAGAGTGTGTACAAAAATGATAATCTTTAGTAACATGAAAAATGCCTCAATAAACAATTATAAATTCTGCAAAATAGAAATGCAAAGTCTTTTTAAACATTATTGTACTAAAACCGGTAATGAAAAACATTTTTAGAAAGTGGGGCAGCACTATGTATTCGCAATTTTTTTAAACATAAAGAAGTAAACTAGGGGGAGCTAGAACTGCTTCTTGTTTGCCTACTGATTTGCATTTCAAACAAATGTAAAAAATGTTATAAACAAAGTATAAAAATATAGCTTTTTACATATATAAAAGTTATTATTAAGATGTTATCAAATAAGTAGAGTAACATCCAAACATTTACAAGTTAAATGTGGATCACACATAACTGTCATTCTTTTAATGTGAGTTTATATGCTATGTCTCCTTTAAAAAAAGACAGTCTGCATTAAATTAAACATCTCATACAAATAGTGCTTACTGAATAATTAACTGTTATTTCTTTAAATACAATAGTATTTAGTGGTTAACATACTTTGAAATTTTTTTTTTTTTAGTGGTTTGAAAGGGTTTCAGGGACTGATGTATGATGTAGAGGTGGCTTGGATTCACTCATGAACATTTTTGTGTGAATTGTAACTGACAAGTGGTTCATTTGCAAGCCCTTGTCATGAGGAGCAGCTTAATTAGAGTCATGAGCACGTTTGTGATGCTGCAGGAGTTCTGGAAATTCTAAGAACTGTCCAAATTACTTCTTCCTCTCTAAAGGTAAATAATCATAATATTTTGAATCACATGCTAAGATGTGAATGAATACAAGTTAGATAATAAGCAAAAGACAGTAAATTACATTCTAAACCACTGTCAGTTATTAAATAGTTCTGAATGCTTGCAGTATACCAAAAGGATAGTTTATGTACTTGTCTATAGAAATAGACTTCTGATAAAAAATTAGGATTCTGTTTCTCTGTTATTTTCTCTTTTTAATGATAACAAAACTTAGTATCTTAGAACAATTTATTATGGAAAGTTTGAATCTTAAAAGGGAAGATTTTTTTCAGATGTTTGCTCAGATACTATTAGACATAACATTTAAGGAAAAATATGGACTGATTCTAACAGTAGTACTAGATTAAAGAGTATCAAATATATAGGGGTAAATATAGATGTTCTATTATATGATATTCTACGCTATGATTATAGATAAAATATAAAACCTAGGAATACAATAATAGTATAAGATGTAGTACACAAACAGAAATAGAAAGAGATCAGAATACATAAATATGTATATAGTTGAATAATATAAGCATGTCTACAAGAGTGGAAGATTGGCATAGTGGTTAAGGTGTTCACCTTATAGGCCCAAGGTACAAGATTTGATTCTCACAGGGGGTAAGTGGCTGGTCTTGGAATGACCTACATGGGCAGTTAGCTTGATACTCATTTATGAACTTATGACACTATGAATAACTTTACACAAAGTAAATAAAATAAAAATATAAACCACCTGACCTATAAATTAATAAATATGAAAATAACAATTGACTTCCTCCCTGTAGTAGAGCAGGGAGATAATGTGAGGCACAGGGAAAGATTATTGTTGAGATATTCAGTTTGGTCAATTTATAATAAGGATTCTGAACACCTGTTTAACTTTTCTTATTCATAATGACTCACTAATGTGCTTTTTTACGATGATGAATACTAAAAATATGAGAGACATTAATATGAATCAGAAGCATGACCTAAACGCCAGTCTAATGGAGAATTTAAAAGGTACTTTGTTCATCTTTTTCAACAAACTAGTAATATGTTATTCCATGGTAGATTGTTTTAGGGTTATATCATTAGGTAATTATTTGTTTCAAAACTTTTATCCATAGCTGAAGATTTCATATTGTTATATATATAAAGTATGTAATAAGTGCTGTACATAAATGTGATTTCATTATACCTGTGTTTTTTTTCTTTCTTATATAAATGCCTGATTTTAAATGCATATCTATTAATATTAATGGATTGAATAATCCAGTAAAGAGGGGGAGTCTGTTCAAATACTTGCAATTACATAAAGCTCAAATAGTATTTCTGTAGAAACACATTTACTTAATAAATATGTAAATAAACTTTCATTAAAGATGTATTTGGTTTTAGCAGGTTCTGGCTTTCAATTATCTGATTTTAGCAGGTTCTGGCTTTCGAGCTGAAAGAAGAAGCTCCCTCATTTTATGGAAGAACTCACCAATAAAGACTAAAGTAATAGATACCTATGTTGATAAAAATGGTATGTTTAGCATTGTTATAAATGAGTGGAACAGAAAACTATATACACTGGTGAGCTCTTATTGTATCCCAGGGGTTGGAGCTAAAGATGCAAAAAAATTACTTAAACACAGTAGCCTACTACATGAAAGGTGAAGTCATAAAGGCTGGTGATTTTAATTGTAATTTATCAAAGATTCCACTGCAAATAGAAAGCTGAGAATCACATCTTCAGCCAAATAATTAACACATTTTGTAAATCTAATGAATTTAAAGGATATATATGAGCTAAGAAAAACAAACTCACTTCAGTTTGCCCATTATTCACATAGATATGGAACACAAACAAATACTGATAACATTTTTTCTCAAACAATTTATCACATATCAGAGAAATTTCAATAGTTTAATGTCCACTATTGGACCACAATGCTATAATCTTTAATATTATTTAAAAAACTGACAATTTAATACATCACAGGAGATTACCAGTGTACATTTTTAAAATAAAAGGATTCAAGGATTGGTATGTTAAAGAGATCAAAATTTTCCTAGAAATAAACATGAATGGTGTAGTATTTGAGAATGTCCTGCGGGATTCACTAAAGGGTTACTTAAATGGAAGAGTTACAAGCTGGTATATTAGTAAAACAAGAAAATGGGACAAAGAATTGAGTACACAACAGGGCAAAATTAACACACTAAAGCTAACTCTAAAACCAAATGACATTATCAGTCAGTCTCAACTTAAATACACAATATGCTGAAATTCTAAATAATAATATTTCAGTAAAACAAAAATGCGATATCCTGGGTAATCCAGAGACTTTATTGCACACACTTCATAAAAATAAAATAAAAACCAACAGCAAGGATACTTTAAAATGCCAAGTACTAAGCGCTTTCACCCACTGAATACAGGCGGGTTTCTTCAGAGTACAAATAAACTGTCTAAACTCCAACCTTTTATAATTAGGCAAATTAATTCATTGATTAATTAATTACAAAGCAACGCCTACAAATTAACATTTGTTGGTCAGTAAAACACTAATTCAAAAAAAGTATGTATAAAATTCAGTGTAATATAGTTCGAGAGGGTACAGTGCTGTGATGTTCAATATACATTAATAACAGCTTATGTAAGCAATATAAATATTCTTATATTCAGATAAAATGACACTTATTGATATCACAAATACATAACAATGAATTAAAGGGACATATCTAATAAGGTGTTATAATATTATAATAATTTAACAACCAAGTTAATGTTCATGTACTAAAAAATGTTTAAAATGTAACTTATTCATTTATAAAACTAATAAAATTGACTTTGAATGTGTTTCAAATAATTAGTTTCTAAATTATGTATATAATATTATTGTAATGATAATAAATAGTATATGTAAATGTGAATATGAAAATATATATGTTAAAAATATATAATGATATATTACAACCATAAATAATTATAAATATAATATAAATATACATGTGATAAATAAAAAATATATATAATACAATTATAAATGAAATTGATAAAAGGTATATGAATAAGTTACATTTTAAACATTTTTTAGTATTATGTAATGTTATTAATGTATATTGAACATCACAGCACTGTACCCTCTCGAACTATATTACAGTGAATTTTATACATACTTTTTTTGAATTAGTGTTTTACTGACCAACAAATGTTAATTTGTAGGCGTTGCTTTGTAATTAATTAATCAATGAATTAATTTGCTTAATTATAAAAGGTTGCAGTTTAGACAGTATACTTGTACTCTGAAGAAACCCGCCTGTATTCAGTGGGTGAAAGTGCTTAGTACTTGGCTTTTTTAAAGTATCTCTGCTGTTGGTTTTTATTTTATTTCTATGAAGTGTGTGCAATAAAGTCTCTGGATTACCCAGGATATCGCATTTTTGTTTTACCAGTCTTCGCTTCGTAACTTCTGTCACAGCTGTGAACGTGATTCCAGGGTATTCAGGTGGTGTGGTTGACACACACAACCTTAAATGGACTTGAAATTTAAAATGAACTGGTATCTCAACATATTTTAGGTTTATAATAACTGTGAGACCAACACTTTTTACAGCCTTATGGAGTTACTACTTAAACAGCATTTGGGAGCAACGCAACGCCTCATCCAGTTAATCCAAGGGAACTGTGTCACTAATAATAAAGATGAACTTAATGTTACTTTAATGGAATCGCAGGAACAGCTTTTTACACTGCATTCAACACCTGGTAACAGTCCAAAGTCTCCGTCGGCTAGCAATGGTTCTACGAACTCAATAGGAGGTGACATACGGAAGAAGGAAGCAAACTCAAGGAATGGTATACCTCCGAGTACGATATTGAATGCTGGAGACAGGAGAACAAGCAACGACAACAACAGGAGATGGGGAAACATTAAGGACATACTTCAAGCACCGAGCTTCAAAAACATACCAAGGGGCAGTATGAAAGATATGGGAACTTTGAATCAACAAATCGTGGAATTTGAAAAAACCCTCAAACAGTTCAAAACTCTACAAATGGATAACGCTTTACTTGAAAGGTCTTTGGAGTTGGAACAAGTACCTAAAGGTTTGCGTATTTTCAAACTACCATTTGGCTTTTACAGCGATAGTGAAGTTTTTGACGAACTAATAGCATTGTTTGACCAAACTGGTCTTGACTTATTGAAATTGATTATTAAGAACAACAATCATAGATTAAGTAAATTGAATGTGAGATTAATTGAACTGGATAACAGTATACATAGTGCCATGTTGTTTGAACACAACAAACATAGGATGGACAATGTTTTAAAAGACATGGACAATTTTGTTATGAGAGGGTTAGAATATAAAAATAAAAAAATATTCAGGGACAGTAATGATTATGTTAACAAGAGGGCATATCACCATTTTAAAGATTTCAAATTGTTTGCACATAAAAATGAGAAAGGAAATTGTACTTATAACAATGATGCAAACACTGACTTGAATAGGGACCACGGAACTTTTAATACAAATAACAGTGGAAATAAGTACGGACATTACAATGAGAATGTAATTCATAGGGACACATATAGGGACAATGAAGTTTTTTTAGAACAACCTTCATTAAGGAGGTCCGAAAGGATAAGAGACAGGTATCAGGAAGGAAAGAACCAGTACCTGAATCAAGGGAGGAAGGTTCATTACAGGACAAATTCCCATTATTAAAAGAAACAACTAATGGTTTATCAGTGATGTCCACAGATTTATCCATGTTAGAAGGTAATACACATATTGAAGAAGTGAACGAACATCACGAATTTACATTAGATTTATTTTTTGAAAACATGGTAAACTTTGAACATTTAAGAGATCATATCAATACATGTGAAAATTGTGAGACACTTAACCAAGATGTGTGCAAAGTGATCAAAAATGGAGGTTTCAATATATACAATTATAGTGAACTGAGCTTAAACACTGGCCATATAGCCTTGCTCAAAAGAGGTTTCACATTTGTTCCTTATTTCAGTAGTGATATAGGAAAAACACTCATTAGTTTAAAAATATACATTAGACTATTGAGTTTAAAGATGTTTTTGCAAAAGAACAGACATTAGTTGACAATGACAGAGGATTTTTAACACTGAAAAGATCCAGTACATTCATACCACCTAATAATCCAGTCATACAAGTTTTTGAAACACTTTGTGAGTCACAAATACGTAGAGAGTTGAAGAGAAAATATACGAAAAATGACAATTTAACTGACACAGAAAGATTTTGTTTAACAGAACTTAGTGGAAACAACAATTATAGGATTATGAAGCCAGACAAGGGTGGTGGGGTTGTTATTATGACAAAGATAGATTATATTAACAAAATGACAACTAAGTTAGAAGATGAAGACACATATACTAAAGTCTCCAAATATGAAGTACATAGAGCGTATACCAAGATTGACTGGTTACTATATGATTATTTAATGGAAAGTATGATTAATTCACAAGAACACGATTTCTTGGTTGTTGAACACCCCATCACCCCTATGATCTTCGGCATCCCCAAAATACACAAAAATATACATAATCCATCATTTAGACCGATTGTGTCAGCAAAAAAGTCAAAATTGGAACGTATAGCTAAATTTGTAGACCCGTATTGTAAAAATATCACTATGCACTTTTCACATATTATTAAAGACTCCTGGGACTGCCTAGAAAAATTAAAGGAATTTAACGATACTTATACAGGAGAAAAATACATTATGTTTACAGTGGATGTCATTAACTTATTTAGTGTTATACCACACAATGAAGGTTTGGAATATTTTGAGAAGATTTTGGACAAATATAGTGGACTTCACACAGTAAAAAGAAAACTTTTAGTAGAATTCATGGATATGATTTTAAACAACAACTATGTATACATTGAAGGAGAATACTACAAACAATGCACAGGAGTGGCAATGGGGGCAAGATGCGCCCCCATTTATGCCAATTTAGTCCTAGCACAATGGAAAACAGAAAAAGTATTCACATCTAGTTACTGGAAAAATATAACCTTCTACGTAAGATTTTTAGATGACATCCTAATTTTTTGGAAAGGTGAAGAAAAGGACATTAAAGCATTTGTTCAATACCTAGATACTAGTACCTCCTTTCTAAAATTTACATTCCAAATACATAACGATTATTGTGACTATCTGGACATAAGGATGTATATTAAGAATGGCAACATTGAATCTAATATATTTAGTAAAAAAACATATTCCAATAGCTACTTGCACTACGAAAGTGCTCATCCACATTTTCAGAAGAAAAATCTGGTGAAAGGCCAAATGGTTAGACTTTCACGTATCATTAGTGAAGAAAAAAACTTTTTGGAAGAGATCAGAGTCATTAAAGAACTGTTTTTAGAAAGGGGTTACCCACAAAAAGAATTAGACATAGTACATAAAGAGGTGGTTAGTAAAAGGGACACTAAATATAAACCGATACTCTGTAATGGTTTAGAGAACAAACCAACTGAATGGAAGTCCATAAGTAAAACGGATGCATTTATTATACCTTATAATGACAATTCAAAGGCAATAGTCACAATTTTAAATGACACTTGGAATTGTGTCTTCAATAACAAGAAGGAATTCAAAGATATTCTAGGCCCATATCCTGTGATTACTTACAGCAGGGGAACAAACTTGAAGGAAATTTTTGAAAGTAGTTGTAGTGTTCATAGATTTAACACATCAAAAATGACAAAATGTGGGTTTTGTAAAAGTTGTAAATTCATTAATGATGGACCATACTCTATGGTAAATGGATATGGGAGAACACTCCAATGTCCGGGACATTGCAACTGTAACACAAAAATGGTTGTTTATTTAGCTAATTGCACCTCATGTCCCGGATTTTATGTTGGAAAAACTAAGAGAAAATTAAAAGAGCGGATTATGGAACATATTAGAGACATTAAACATAAAAAAGAAACTAACGCTGTTTATGTTCATAGTACCACATGTAATAATTTTAAAAGATTTATATTTTTCATTATAGATAGAATTTTTAACCCCTGGGAAAAGGAAGGTGACCTTGATAATTTATTATTGACAAAGGAGTGTTTGTGGCAACTTAGATTAAATGCTAGTGTAACACCAGGACTAAATGGACATATAAGTATTGCCAGTATTTTGAAATACAAATCTATGTGTATTTGATTTTGTTTACACATACAAGAAAATGCATTACATTTATTTTAGTTTTTAACGCCATGTGATAAATGTTACTTTAAATAGAAAATACATTTTTTTAAGGAATTTTAATGGCTATTTAAGATATTTAGACAATAGAAATGCACCTATATTCACATATGAATTTATATATATACATATATATCTACCTTTTATCAATTTCATTTATAATTGTATTATATATATTTTTTATTTATCACATGTATATTTATATTATATTTATAATTATCTATGGTTGTAATATATCATTATATATTTTTAACATATATATTTTCATATTCACATTTACATATACTATTTATTATCATTACAATAATATTATATACATAATTTAGAAACTAATTATTTGAAACATTCAAAGTGAATTTTATTAGTTTTATAAATGAATAAGTTACATTTTAAACATTTTTTAGTACATGAACACTAACTTGGTTGTTAAATTATTATAATATTATAACACCTTATTAGATATGTCCCTTTAATTCATCAGATTATATATATATATATATATATATATATATATATATATATATATATATATATATATATATACACACACACACACACACACACACACACACACACACACACACACACACACACACACACACACACACACATATACATTTCAAAATAAGGAAAGACCTGCTATCAAATCTAGCAGAAATGCATTTTGTTTATTAATGTTCTGCAACAAAGCAGCAGTTTCAGACTTATTCTTTTAATATTATGCATCATATTCTTCAGTTAAACAGTTTATAAAATCATACATAGGCTATTTTCAAACAATAACTGAAAATGTGACATATTTGCTTGCTTTCAAAACCAGAAGGTGCTGAAATTGTGCATATATTTCCATACATATATGAGTATGTGTGAATCTAAGCATCCTGTTTTTAATAATGTTAAAAATGTATGACAAAATGTAGCTGCACTTACAGATGTATGTTTACACAGTTTTGTTTAATGATGCTGGAAATATAGTTAATGTCAAACAATAACCATACAATAAGATGCATGAAAGTGAGTACTTCTGGAAACATGCCAACCTGAATGTATTATTCATATCATTTTAATGTGGGTTGAATTTAAATTTTGTAGTGTGTGTATGTGTGTGTGTGTGTGTGTGTGTGTGTGTGTGTGTGTGTGTGTTTGCGTGAGCACATGCACGTGCGCATGTGTGTGTTGGATAGTTATTCATTATTTTATTAATTTTATCAAGAGATTTATCTAAATTAGGCCACACTTACTATATATAGCTGCTTGAATTAATCTGTCTACGGGTCTTCCAGCTAAGATATGATGTGCTCTAGAGCAGGAAACTTAATTGGAATAAACACAGTTTCATGGAAAACTGGTATTGAATATTATACTATATAATTCATAAAGTGAAGAGCTTGCTGGAGCCTCTGTAGAAGAACAAGTGCCATCAGTGTGAGAGCAAAACATTAATAATCGATAAGAAAGACCTTATTGTATGGCTTCTGGCTTAAGTATTTCTTTAGAGAAACTCTATAACCTACTTGCACAAAACTGACTTATGTTTGCGTAGGCAGCAACTAGATGATAAGTATTGAGATGAATAGTATGTTTTTCATAACTATAAGTATAGTATAATAAGATAGGTCTGAATGTCTTGTTATGATTTCATGGTTATTATGACAGTATTTTAACTGAACATGTGACTTAATGTGTTACAAAAATGAAGTTCTAGAAATATCAATGACATATCTTTTAAGAATGTTCATATACTTGACTCATATCTCTCAACCTCTTGGAGCAAAAAATCTGGACAAAACCTAAAATGATGGGGGGACAAACAGGGACAGATTTTAAATATTGCTCTTGCAAACTTAGAAAGTTGATAGAATAATAGGTTTTTCATTAGCATGGATTTTCCGAAGGATGTGGAGTCTTAAACTCATGTTTGTCATTTCATGACTCCAGTCCTTGGCTATTTGCCAGACAGGGACAGATATTAGGGTGAACACATCGAAAATATGAGGCAGAAATCTGGACATTCTGCGAAAACCTGTACAGTTGAGAGGTATGACTTCTTCTTACAAAGGTTAGGCCCATGTCTGTTTCATAGGAGTATACAAATGGGTGTATGAAGTATTTCTTAAAAGCATACACATTAATTAGAGGTATAAATGAATTGGCATACATGTGCTGCTATTTTATCTATGTGCTAAGTTAGAAGGGGCTGGGAAGAAGATGAAGGTTTGGATAGGAATGTGCTGGGTTGCAAGTCATTTTGGAATGAGAGTAGGTAGATCATGTGATGAGTTAGCAGCGTGTATGAGGGACTTAACAAGTGGAGGATTACACCGTGTAGCTCTGAGATGCAAAGAATAATTAATCTAAATAAGAGAGAAAGAGACAGAGGCACAGTTAGTGCACTGATAGTTAAAACTCCATGGAAGTGGATGTTGCTGGAATTGCATAGTAAACAATTCTCCTAATATCAGTAGATCTGAAGTTGTCTTAGTGATAACTAAGATTAAGAGAAGGAGACTAAAGTATATGTGATGTTAACTACTGAGTTTTAATTTGACAGAGGCTAACTGTGCATATCCCAAATTGGTGCGGGGCAGAGAAAAGGAATTGAATGATATCAAAGGTGGCAATCGATTCAGTTATGGTATGTATTAGTGCAGAAGAAACATTAAGAATATACATGGTGTGTTGAGCAGAAATGAGCATGTAGATGTGGAGGTAATAAATGCATTATTCAGCAGTGGCCATGCTTAATTTCAATACTATGGGGTGGCTGCGGTGGTGCAGTGGTTAATGTTGTAGCCTCACAGCAAGAGGTTCTCCATTTTGGTTCTCAGCTGGGGTGCCTTCTGTGCAGTGTCTGCATGTCCTCCCTGCGGTCACGTGGGTTTCCTCCAGGTGCTCTGGTTTCCTTCCACAGTCCAAAGACATGCAGTAGGTAGATTGGACACTCTAAATTCACTGTAGGTGTGAATGGGTGTGTGAGTGAGTAATGTGAATGAACTACCATGGCAGAGCTAGTCACCCAGTGCTGTAAACCTTGGCTTGATATGATTGTCACTGTTGAAGTGACACCCCGACCCCATGTGCAAAATGGGAAAAGCGGTGATGGCTGGATGAATGAATGGATTGGCATGTGGAAGACAGAAAAGGGGCCAAATAACTCTTGTTTTGGAATTGGTGGGGGTCTATTATGGCAGTTAAGAATGAAAGAGGTTATGAGATACAGTGGGCGATTAAATGAAGTGATATGAAAGCTACAGAACCATACATAAGAAGCTAAGGGAAGTCAAAACAAACATTTAGTTTGCTAAGGAGGTCAGGAATTAAAAGGGAAAAGAAAAGCTCTAAAAAATGGAAGTGAGAAGGGTGAAAGACAAGTATTTGTGTATCTGATATAAGGAATTCAGATGGGTGAAAATGAGGCTAGAACATAGGTTGTTTGGAAGAATTGTTAAAATGGACAACTGAATTTTTATATTCTTGACTGAGAAAAGTGAAGACAGATCTAGTTAAATTAGTTTACAGAGAAGGTTAAAGGGGAGTGGAAATTCACTGAAGTACTTACATGATTATTTTTGTCAGTAGAGGTAAGGGGACAGTTCTGATATGTGAAGATAACAAAAGGAATGTAGGGATAACTGGACAGATGAACTCATTGTTTCAGATATAGCAATCATGTAAGTGACAAGACTTAAGGAAAATAAAGCAGTGGGATAACCAGACCACAGTTCTGCTAAGGAACTTAGAAGGCTTACTGGAATATTGTCAGGTCCCTTATGTGAGCTGCCTTTGCTACATCACTGAAGTATGGAGTAGTGCTGGGGACTGACAGGCTGAAAATGCAATTAATCTTTGCAAGTGGGTCCATAAAACTTATTCTGGAAACTACAGACCACTCTGTTTGACTTAGTGGTTGAATAGATGATGGGGCAATTCTGAATCAGGGACTGGTTAGTTAATTTAGGTATGTCAGTAAATGCTTCTATAGATGTTTTTGTAGAAAGGAAGTCTTTGGTACAGTTTTACGATTGGCTTACAACAGAATTATTGTACTGTAAATTGCTTATTAAGTTAAGTGAGCTGTCCATTATTTGTATTTTAGGAAGGTTTTTGATAAGGTTTAAGACACAGCATTAATGCAAGGGTTGGACATTATAGTTTCGTTGAACTGAGAATTAGCTGGATGATAAAATACTGAAGATGGTGATGAGCACTAAGTATCAGAGGAAAGGGCACAGACAAGTGCTGTGCAATAAGAACTCGTTTAGGGACTATTTATGTTTTATATATTTATATTTAATGTTAGTTCTGTTGTGGAAATCTTTGTTTTATCTTTTTGATGATGACACCAGGTCATAACATTTGTCTGAAGATAGTGGGTTGGAGTTGGAATGGCATTTGGTGGGTTTATTTGTCTTAAGTGAGGGATGGCAGTTGGTAATTTGGTTACAGTGATCAGGAGCAGGACTTTTTTCACATGAGACCAAAGCCAGTCTCTAATTGCAATGGCAACTGAAACCTTTGAGCATCAGGCACAATTAGTAAGACTAAAGCATGGGTGAACAAAATGCTAGAATGCAGTTTGAAAAAAGTATTCAGAAAGAAGGAGATTATAATAGCTTTGTACAGGACAGTGGTTACTGTTTTCTGCAACTGTGAAGGCCATTTAAGAAAGGAATATTGAAGAGTTTTGTGAAGGTACACAGAGGAAGGTTACCAGGCTGATTTAAGGATTTGGAGGGAACAGAGTGGGCGGAAAGGCTATGTTTGGTGGGGCTATTTCAGCAGGAGATAGAAGTACATAAGAGTACATGAACTGAATCTAAAATCTTGTAAAAGGCATTTGTGTGAGAAGAGTTCATAAAGAAAGATGGATATAAAGGCAGTGGAGACGTTATTTGCAAATGCTGAGATCATACTGTCATATGGATGCAAGGAAGACTGTGTTTAGGGAAAGGATGATGGGATGTTTGTAACAGCTCCCATGAATGGCCAGTGGAGTAGTTTTTTTTTCCTTACAGTCATTCAAGTTAACCTGGGAGATTAAAGTGATGGATTGGGATGATTAGTAAACTTTATAGTGAGTAAGCTAGATACACCTATTGCCGTATTCTTCTGATATCATATCACAGTGTGACACAGACTGAAGAAGTTGGTTTATTTACACCTCAGTCCTATATTTCCCCAATCATATGCTAACAATTGCTTCACTATCTCATAACAAATGAATAAGAAAGGAAGCTTCAAAACAGTGGTGAAGCATCTGTTAGTTCAGTGAATGTGGATGCTGTGTTTTTTATTTCTTCTACTAGCTCTTATTTTAATATTCAAGACTTATTACACAGAGTAGATATAATCATTATTCCTCCTCGGATGTGAGAAGACATGTTATATAAAATCATTGGGTTATGTAGCTAGATAAGAGAAAACATTTGGTATAAAAGCCAGAAGTTAAATCTTGGCATGAATGAATGTACATAAAGGCTTTGTGATTTTCTTAAGTTGCCTAAGGCATCAAGATATAATAACACATGAAGAGAAAATATGAAGCATGTAACATGCTCAAAAATTATAGAAAAGTGATGATAACACATGATATTCCAAATTAACCTTCGATGAAGGTGGAAGATGACTTATTTCAATACAGAGGGAGACTGCTATTGGACATTTCCAGACTTTGTGCAGTTGTGTGAAACCAGAAGCTACCCAAGTTAAAATGGTATTTCAAGGCAAAAATCCATTTTTGCTAGACATAAAATTCTGATGAAGTGACATCAGATCTGGTTTTGAATTTATTAGCCATGAGTTCCACAACTATATGAATCAGTGGGAGTTCAGCCACATTACCTTGAGTCCTGGGTATCCACAAAGCAATGGGGGGGGGGGCAGAATGTATGTTCCAAAACAATAAAATAAATATAATCAATCACCATAAGCACGCTGTTTCCTAGTGGCTAAGCATTATAAACTCCAACTGCAAAAAGTTAACGAAAAAATTCACAAATTGCTGATACTACTCCTCTATAGGAAAATGTAGCCAACAGTCCTGAGATGGTTAAAAACACAGCTTTATTCCAAAGTGACAAAAAAGTGAGCGCTTTCGCCGATAGGCTTCTTTAGCTTGACAATCAAGAGTCTTTGAGCAGGTATTTGTACAGACATATAGCACTGCAGTCTGTGGTCCTTCCCTAACATGATTGTTAATGGGTAGATAACTGAAGTCATTTTCCTTGTTTATACTAGACAGTAAACAGACCGCTGTTGAGTTGCTTCAGACAAGATGGTGTAAATAGAAGTTTTGCCACAACTGAACATACAATATAATTCAGTTCTATATAAAGAGGAAAGAGGAAAGATGAATCTTTTACTTCACTGAAAACTCATTGTGTAGAACAGTCAGAAACCTTGAGAATGATTCATAAGAGAATCCTAGTTCATGTCTGGACCAAGATCCTGATACACAAGTATTCAGAAGTAACAAGAACCACTTGATTAAGCTATCAGAACCAGGGGATATTCATTTGCCCATGAGTCAAGACACAAAGAATATTCAGTGCCATAAAAGAGCTTGAGGCATTATCACTACCTTCTCAGTGTGAAAACATTTTGATGAATGATAATTCAGCTCAGTCAAGAGATTTCTTAGTGAATGATCTTGATTCCAGTAGAATTTATTTATATCCCCTAGGAGCAGTTATAATTAATACAGTGTATACAAAAATTATAGAGTTAGAAAAGTGATTAAAAAACAATTTATTATACTGACTACACATAGTATATAGATGTCAAATATACATATTTCACAAATTAAGCCAAGTTGTTTTTGGCATAGTATAATATATATATTTGCATACCACATATTCTACATAGCATAGTCATAGAACAGTATACAGGGATTTGATGTATGTAGAATTTTTTTTGTTGAGGGAGATGTATGTAAGTGCATGTATTATTTTTGATGACATCTATAACTTGAATCACTGGTGCTGGGATTGGTGTATTATGAAAATCTTGCATTCTGAGTCATTCTGATGTAAACCTTCTTGGTGTTAACATCTGTATACACAGAGTATGCTGATCATGCCCCATAACTGTTAGTGTGCCCCATAACTGGCAGTGAGTTATACACTACTACTTTGCCCCAAGACCCCATCATAACATCTTTGAAAGGTGCATAACATAGAGGACTATGACTGGGACTCCAGTCATTTGATGATGTGCTTAAGACATAGATGACAGGAAATTTACCATGAGAACAAAGATTGAGAGGTGAATCTTGGCATCCATGTTATGACTGAAGACCCATTCATAACTTTTAGAAATAAGTAGTTATTTTTCTTGAACTTTATAAAATGGTGTGTGCTTAACCTTCTGATTTCTTTCAATGGTCCTAACTCACACAAAATGTGTGCCCTTACAATTTCTGTTCTTCTTCCTATGATTTATAACCCTAAAAACATTTGAATGCTTGCATATGCATAGTATGCTACTAACAACCTTTGCCTTCTTCAGTGAGCTCTTATCTTTCCACCTTGTATATTAACCAATCGATTTCTTTCACTATGACTGTAATTACTTCATGTACATACATTCAGTAATTCTCTCACTTCTCAGCGTTATACACTTTTTCATAACCAATTTAAATCTTTATAAAGGCACATTCATACCCAATATACTAATGCTAAATATCTATCTCTTTCCCTTCATAATAATACTGTATTTTATCTTATTAAACTCAGTAGTCACAATCTGTATATTTTTAGTACTGTATAACTCAAGTTGATGAAGAAATTCTTCAAGTATATGTACTTTATATATTGCATGGACTTTTGTTTGTTTGTCTTGGTTTATTTAGTTTAAAGTGGGGCTTATCTCCCCAGGCCTCTACTGAAAATGGACATGTATCCAGTTAGACTAGCCCGGTCAACAAATGTAAAATAAAATAAAATAAATATGGCATACTTTTTTTTCTACTAATATTGCCGTATAAGACTGTTCCAATCCTTCTATCACTGCCTTTACCCAACAATATGTCACTCTTCTCACACTGGCCATTGGCACATATGCACTTGTCTTTCTACCAGTGTACCAACAATGACTGAAATTAATTTTTTTAATTTTGTATACTCTCCCCCCCCCCAGTAGGCCTACCTATTGTTGGCCTTTGGTACTGCCCTCCATTACCACATACAATGACAATATTTCCCAGCTTATCAGCACTGCCATCAGTACTAACTTTCAAAACAATGAAGATTTATTCATGTGCTGCATCATGAGTTGAGACTCCCTCAGGCTGAATATTGCCATTCCTTTGAAGCTATCTGTTCTATTTCAGATATTCTTTTATGATCCAGCTGTCTGGGCTGGCTTTGCGATGTCAGGTTGGCATGACTGGACTGAATAAATAACCCCTGCATTCATTCCTATCTCTAGCTAAAATGACATTTTAATAAATGTGTTTGACATTTATATTTATTTCCACCACATTACATAACAAGGAACACTATGGCTACCTCCTCAAGGCACTACCTTCATTTCTGTAGTCAATCACTCCACCCCGACTGATAAATATGAGGGCTGTTAGCCCGGCACTCTGCCCATCCCATTATGACTGATTTCTAGTAACTAGAGATGGGCATTTTGGCATTGCTGCAGAAAGCAGGTATTACAAATCCTCCTTCCCCTGATGTGACAAATTGTGTTATTCTTTGTGGACACAGCTGGCTGTCTATGAAAGGGAACTTGGTATGGATTTTAACTGAAAGCTTTACACCATGAGACACTAAATGCAAGGAGATGTCATTGGAATGAAACTTATGTATGTGTTGCATATGTAGCCTTTTTACACTGATTTTTCCTCCCCTGTGTTTGAATTTCAGACTTCATATCCTTCATTGGAATGCACACTGCTTTGGTTTGCAATCAGATTATCAATGGCATAACAGCATTTCTTATAGTTTAAGGTACCACTATATGTAAACAGTCCATTTTGTCCCATTTGTGAAGGAACTAGCTGCTAACAAAAAAATCTAAATATCAATGTTCAAACCTCTCTGACAGAGTATCCATTTGGAATTTTACACTCCTATGAGTTCTAAGCAGCAAGGCTATGCATGCTCTCTTTAAATGCTTGAACAAATCATATTGCAATATCCCCATTGCTTCACTAACTGACATATCTGTGTTCATAGCTAGAATTATATATACTTCCTCGGGGATGGTGAGCTATGTCTGGTGTCTCCCTTCATCTAATGCTATGTATATCTTTAAGCACTTCATAATGCATCTTATCTCATGCCTTGCAAGGAATGTTGTATGCTGGTGGGCATGCTTTCTCTGATAGAGTGTTGTGCTTCAATAGGCTATGAGTATATATATCTTAACTATTCTTCAAATCATCCCTCTAAATTACTTCTACCTGTACCATCTAGGTACACAGACAGACAAGCCACCAGCAAGTAATTAATACTAGGCGAATGATTACAAGGAATCCTTAAGTCTTGTACTATGCAGGAGGACACCTCTTTAGGTTCTCTTGCAGCAGCATACCTCTCAACTGTCCAAATGTTCACAGAATGTGCAAATTTCTGCCTCATATTTTTGATCTGTTCCTCATAAAATGTATGGCTTTCTGGAAGATTGTTGAGGAATGACATCACTAAAATAGTAATGGATATTTGAATTTCAGACTTCATCTCCTTCAGAAAATTCATGGTAACGCTAAACCTTTTAAGAACAATATTTAAATCTGTCCCTGATCCTGGTCCTTTGTTCCCCATTATTTTTGGCTTTCTGTGAGGCTGAGAGGTATGAGCAGCAGTGGTCTTCAGAATGGGCCTTACATTTTATAGCAAGACAGAATATATTTATACCTTATGATTTCCATTAAAGCTGAAATCATATTCAACAACCATAAATTATTTGTGCTTTGTTCTACATACTGGCCACATGCATTTATATTTCACATTCATTTGAAACTTAAAAGATGAATCAGCACATGAAATCTGCTATATACTTAAAATGGACCTCATGTCTTCTGAAAGTCATTATGACACATCTATAAAAATAGTTAAGCACTCAGGTACAACCCACTCAGAAATATAACTAGCAGGGATGAGCTTGTAATGACAGAAAGACTACATCTATCTTCAGTAAAGTATTGGGTATGGTCCCTCTGAAGTCTTTTGTGAAAAGGGGTTGAAGGTATGTAAAGATTTTTACTTTGATTTAGTTATTCTGCAATATAAAGATGGACAGAAATCTTTCTTTCCAGTGTGATGAGTAGCCTCTGTTTTATTGATAATTGATTTATCTGGAATGCAAAGCAGCAAATGAGTCCTGCCTGAAAGCCATTTACTGTCTGGGGTCCACATATCTTGGTACACAATGATATTCTTTCATGCCACAGATTTCTATTAACCATACATGGGGAAGAGAGACTCTCATGTGTCCCAGGGAATTCCTGTACTCTGTAACAAGTTATTCCGCAATGTTATATTATTAGAGTTTCAAAATGAACTTTTTATGTAAAGCTTCTGAAGATGGATTTGCACCACTATTATGTTATTAAGGGAACTAATCAGTTTTCACACACCTTTCTGTGTATTCTGATCTATGATTAAGACTATCTCCTCAAAGTTGGAACCCTGAGAATTCATATAGCTTTGCCAAGCACTTTAAATGGTATTTCATGTAATGCAGGGCAATAGCTGAGTTTAATGCATTCAGTACATGCATCTAATTCTACCTGCAGTCTGTCACATCTATGTATAAATTTAATGATGTTCTTTTAGAGTGACCTTACATAATCTGATATATCTTTGTATGTACATCTATCACTTTTCAGGGTATCTCATTAATAAACAGCATATAACTGCTTTACAGAATCACAACAGGTATCATTCCTGATGGAAATCAAAGTGTATATCAAACTTGTATCTCTTAACATGGACAAAACCCACTAGTTCATTGCATAATCATGGTCTGAAATGTAATATACCCACATTCTCTGAGAGGATGATTATTTTAATATACATCGCCACAAGCAAAATGAGGGTTTTAACATAGAAATCCATGCAGCTAACTTTGGGCTCCTAAAAACAGAGGTGGCTAACTTCACGGCACCCATGCAATTGGAGAACAGCTGCATGACTGCCGAATCATACACTAATGCCCTGTACAAATACGTACACAAATGCATGGATCTTGCCATACCCAATAGAACCAAGACGCTCTCATCCAAAAAAAGGAAGCCAATCTGGTGGTCCCATGCCAGAAACAAACTCTACAACAGAAGGAAGAAACTGATGCGAAATAAGGTGAAGGCCCAAGACTGGAAAAACTCCCTTATCAGCCTCAACAAAAAGTTGAAATCCCTCATCAAATCATCTAAACCTAGCTATGAAAACAGAATTGCAGCAGATAGTAAAGAGAACCACAGGCCTTCAATAGTTATGTAAAGAATCTCCATGGCAATACCCAGATTTGCTCAGAGCTGTTGTACAATGGCACCTCCTATACCGAGCTAACAGATATTGCCAATATACTGGCCGACAGATTCAGTGCCAACTTTACCCCCCCCCCCTCACAGGACCAATCACAATACCAGTAGATTGCCATGCACCCAGTATTACTGCTGCACAGGTTAAAACAGCACTGTCCAAGGCCAAGAATACAGCTTCTATGGGACCTGACAATATCCCTGGCTGTGTTCTACATGAACTACAGAGTGAACTGGCACCTCACCTGTGTGCCCTGTTCAATCACAGCCTCACCTCAGGCTTTGTCCCTACCAAATGGCGCACTGCTACAGTCATTCCTCTCCACAAAGGAGGAGTGACTACAGACCCTGGGAATGATTGCCCCATTAGCCTGACAAGTCTGATATGCAAAGCTATGGAATGCATCATCATGGACCTAATAAACAAGGATATAGGGAATCTCCAAACTCTGGATCCCACACAGTTTGGTTTTGTGAAGGGTAGATCATGTCTGCTCAACCTGGTCGACTTCTTTGTTTCAGTCACCAGAGCTGTGGATGAAGGCAAGGTGGTTCATACAGCCTACCTTGATCTAGCCAAGGCCTTTGATACCATTCCTCACTAAGGAATCATAGAAAAACTCACTAAGGTAAGCATCAACCCCTATATCACTAGGTGGGTTGCAAACTGGCTCACAGATAGAACCCACAGTGTGAAAGTAGCTGACTCCAAGTCAGACTGTCAACCAGTCACGAGTGGAGTCCCACAGGGTTCAGTCCTGGGTCCTCTTCTATTTGGTATCTACTTCTCTGAAGTCCAGGCCAACACGAATGGATTCTGGCTGACAAAGTTTGCAAGTTGGGGGCCATAATTAACACCCCAAGTGATGCTGACATCTTACAGAAAGGGGTTCCATTCAGAATTTCGAAGCTCAAAACTTTGAATTTCATATGATCGAAGATCATATATTCGAAGTTTTAAAACTTCGAAATCCTGAATGAAGATCGGCATACAGCGTGGACCAGGAGATTTCCCTTGTCCTCCCTGTAGTGCAATCTCGGAATTGGTATATTTAAGTTGCGTGGGGTGTGGGGGGTGCAGGGGGGCTTGCCCCCCTGCATACACATGTTTTAGTGTGTTGGCTGGTGTTTTGGGGAGGGGAGGTCACAATTTTGAGAGTCCAAGATCTCGAGATTCTGAACTCGATATTCTGAAACTCGAGATTTTGTGATTTTGAAATTTTGTAGTGAACCCACAGAAAGGCCTCACTGAAATCAATGACTGGTGTCAGAACCGTGGTCTTATGCTCAATGCCAAAAAATGTGTCATCATCCCCTTTGGGAAAAACCCGGTTCCCATGAATTACCACATCGATGGTAGTCCACTGAACACAGAAGGCATCATAAGAGATCTGGGACACAGGTTTTGACCACAACATTGCCACTGTGGTCAGAAATTCCTTCTATGTGGCACATCTCATTATTAAGGGTTTTGCATCCAGGAAGAAAGAGGTCATTGTCTCCCTGTACTCTTCCCTCATTAGGCCATTCATTGAGTACAATGCCCCATTTGGCATGTACCTCACTAGACACCTGCAACAACTGGAGAGGCCACAAAAGTATCTCACAAAGAGGATCCTAGGCCTTAAACACTTGTCCTATATGGGCAGACTCAATAAAACTCCAACTATTCTCTGTCTCATATTGCCTACTTAGAGGCGATCTTTGCTTGACTTACAAAGCCATGTCTGACCTAGCTCTGTTAGAAATGCTACATGTAAAGAAATCCCAATCCCTCCACACTACACACTCCGGAGAGCTCAAGGTTATTACCACAGTCAACAGAACAAGCTGGAGGGACAGGTTTATAACCCAGAAACTGCCCATGCTATGGAATAGACTTCCCATACATGTCAAGCGGAGCCCCTCACTGGCCCTCTTCAAGAGAAATCTTGATCAGTGGATGGGAAATAGAAAATTCACCTCGGGGATCACTCCAGTGGCTCTACTTGACAGAGGCACTGGGAGCTAAGGTCAGGTGGCACGATACCGGGGTAATCCTGTGGGCTAGGCTTGTAAAGGCTCCACAGCCATTAGCCTAGTATACACCTATGAACCTATGAACCTGTATTAACACACAGAATCTGTGCTATTGCAAAAACTTGGTCCGTGAGATTATCATTTTCCTTACAAAATAGCAGTGTCTTTTTTCTTTTCGTACAGCTATGAGGCATTGATCTGTTGCCTTTATGAAAGGTTCAAGGCCAGATTCACAAGGTTTTGTCCTTGGAAGTTAAAAGGATTTGTGGATAAAAGCAGGACTGAATGGGTGCTGGCAGTCCAAAACATGAACTGATCCCTAAGCAGTAGCATTAAGACATGTCACTTAGACAAACATGTGGGAAGGCAGCATGAGCATTTAATGAATGTCACCATGTGATGAACAATTGCACAAATGGCTCAGCATTGGGCACTGAGGAATATTCACAAACTGTCATATAATGCAAGTCAAGTAACTGCAGCTCATAGCTAGAGTGTGTCTATAAACATCTTTAGCAATCCATTAATTAAGACTTTGCATTTTTAGATTGCCCAGCTATGCTGTGAGCCACACATCCTGCCATACCCTCAAATAACATCAGAACAAAATCAGATTGCTAAAGATAATGGCATGCTTATTTATAATGGCTCAATCTGGAGTCTTTCTTCTCAACTCCAAACTGTGAACCAGCATTAATATTGAAGTTTAACTGCTCTCATAGAGTTCTGAGTTTATACCAACTCAACACTATTTTTGCAAGAAGTAAACTCTATAGTTAAGCCTGTAGCTAAGTCAAGATAACTGTCAGAAATATTCAAAATATATAATTATTATATACGACAGTATGTATTCACTGTTAGGTTAGAAATATTGGAAGATGTATGACCTTTCCTAAGTGAATGAATTTTTTTGTGTGTGGGGGGGGGGGGGGCTAGGCTCAGAAGAGGCAGTATCCATAGAAACCATAGTTTTGCTGATTTTGCTTGTATCATAGTTAACATATGAACATCTATCAGAATCACACTATAACTTAATTTACATCATGATCTGTTTATGTTAGGTTTTTAAGTCGGAGCAGGTAACAAAAATTGTGACTATTTAGTTCAAAGAAGTTTCCAGCTGTGAATAGAACTGACTTGACAGCAGACATTTTTTCAGGGGTTTAATAATTAAAGAAAGGAGCACCAAAAACACAGGGGTGATGTAGCCACAAAGTCTCATCAGAAAACTATGTAAATTGTATTAGTGTCCCAGTATGACTGTGTCTCCTTAAACAACCCACTCGCAGATAAGAGAGGCTTGATGTAGTGAGTAGGTGGATAGAGTGACATACTGGATTGAATTCATGGTGGAGAACAATTGGAGAACAATAACAGTGTTAATCTGTGCACAGCAGGAATTTCTCTACTTCTGAAATAAGAAGAAATACATGCTTAGCAGGAATACTTGACTTTTTATATATTTCAAGAGTACATAAAAATGGATGGTAGCATTTTGCAATATCTGAACAATTTGAAGACAATCTTTCTGCTTGTAAAATCAACATATGTGTAAGACACAGCTGAAAGGATGGTGACGTTTTGCAAATTCTGCCACACTGAAAAAAACATGATTAGTATGAGAATGTCATCTTTGAAAAATAAAGAATAGTCAGTTAATGACGATGTCAACCTGTAGAGCTTATAGTACAGTTAAATTGCACTACATAAAGTACCAAGTATAGCTTCAGGAAAAGTCAAAAGGTATATTATTGACAAGGTAGAAGGTATACCAGTACAGTATTTATTATTATTATTATTATTATTAGCAACTGCAGTATTAAGTAACTAAAATATAGATGGGTGATTCAAACATTATGGAAAATGAACAAAAAAAAATTTGCTTCCATTCAATAAATATGTCTATAACATGTAGAAGAACCACAAAGAAATGATCTGTTTCATACAGGTGGCTAACAGAAACAGAAATGTAGTCACATACTATGCATGTGGCATGATGAAACAATGCACCAGCAACAGATGCTTCTTCCGCAGCTCTACATGCCAACTTTGTGACAGTGATTCATGAAGCTTAGTGCCCATAACTTTTAAATGTTACCCAAGTCAGTTTTTCAAGGAATGCTGCAATAATAAAGAATGGAGTATAGGGAGCAGAGACAATGTCCCTCATCCATTTGTCGTAATCCAAATTAGGGGCTCGCATCTATCTAGTAGTCAGGCAGAAGGTCAGCAGGTTTCTTTGTTTGCACATCTATACTTTCCATGTTATTGAAATATGTTTCTCTCAGCTATGCAAATTAATGATGATACTTAATCATTTTATTTAACAAACTTCCTGAACTATACTAATTCCCATGCCCCCTCTTTGTTTACATCTCTGTCTCTCACTACTTCAACCTTAGTACTCCATTAGACATAGACTGAAACTTAACTGCATAGCTCAGCATCCAAAGGAGAAGACAGTTGTCATTAAGAGCTTTAACACAATGCTGTCCTGCACTAGCTTCAACCTCTTCTTGACCTTGAGTCACCACAGGACATAACGTGTACTGTCAAGGACTGCAAGCACTGGTGCTATGTAGCCTTCCCTATTTCATATTTTTTAACACTTATGAAACTTACACTACTGAAAAAAGTATTTATGATTTATTATTATTATTTTAGTACACTGACTCATAGGTTCATAGAGACTTTCTAGGCTATTGATTTGTGATGAGCTTAAGAAGCCTAGCCATACATTCCTGTGGTAGCTTTTAGCCCTTTATTGTCTGAATACAAATAACCCAGAGATGGACCAAACAAAGATATGTTGGGACATATACATATTTCCCCTATTCAAGAGGGACAGGGCTGATAAAACATGGGTGAATTTGTGGTTACCCTCCATTCATCCAAATTACATTTGAACTAAGTAAGAGAAGTACTTTGTTTTACATGGAGTAGAAGACGGTTCCAAACAAACAATATTCTCTGTGATACAAAACTGTCCCTTCAACATTTTCTGTTTATTTTGCAAAATATATTGAGATCCCTCAAGAAGATGTTTATGTTAATCATTGTCCCATGTGTGAACAGAATACTTCATATCACAAAATGAATAACTGTTACATTCCTAGGAATGTCTGCAAATGATTTCATAACAGGTAATTTGTGTCATGCAATTCATGGCAATGTATTTAGGATATTTTAAAGTACTGGAGTTTTTGTGCAGGTATAGGTAAGTGGTCTACAGATTAGATATCTAAAATTTCACAAACTCATGTTGCTTTGTTTCTCTAAGAATCCATATGTTCATAACTGTCTGTCATGTAAAACAGGAGAAAATGTCAGTTTCTGTTAACAGTTTTATTTGTTTACTTTATTTGCTTAAATGGGTATGGCATTACTCCCCTTTCTAATTTTCGGGGATATGCCAAGATTAGTGTCTCATTATAGTGGCACTGTGATTCAGTGGAAAGAAGCTCTGTCTCCTAGCTTTTGGTCGTCGTACATGTGAGTTTGCATGATCTAGTGCCTTTCATTTTTTTTAAGTATGCTAGTTTCCTCAAGAAATACTGATTTTCTACTTTAGTAGTAGTGTAGTGTGTGCATAAACATTGTTGTCTTTTTGTGGCAGGGTTAATGATGTCAAAATGAATGTTCTTCTAAAGGCTTTATACCCCTTGTCCATGTTCTATTCCAGTTAGACCATACTAGTTTAAAAAACTCTGCTCCAGTCAGGTTTCTGTGTAATGGGAAGCCACCAAAACTATACCGTATTTCTTAAACAGGTAAATACACAAGGTTCATAGGTTCATAGGTAGGTACCAGGCTATTAGCCCTAGGGACTATATAAGCTTAGTCAAAAATGTACCCTGGCTTTCGCCACCCAAGAAAATTATTTCCCTGGGCTAATGAGGAGCTGTGTTTGACATAGATAGGTAGTCTGTTCCAGAGTATGGGAAGTCTCTGGGACAGGAATCTATCCCTCCAGCATGTTCTGTTTATTGTGGTGACAAGGTTTAGGTCCCTCAAGCGTGTAGCTCGGAGGGTTTGAGATTTCTTTAAATGGAGCATGTCCAACAGTTCTGGGTTTGACATAGCTTTGTATGTTAGGCATAGATTGTCTAAGTAGGCGATATGCCACAGAGTAAAGCTGGAGTTTTTTGAGACGGTCTGCATAGGGCATCTGTTTGAGGCCAGTAATCCTCTTTGTGAGATATTTCTGTGACCTTTCCAGTTGTTGTAGATGTCTTGTGAGGTACATACCAAAAGGGGCGTTGTACTCTATAATCGGTCTAATGAGTGATGAGTAGAGGGGAACAATGACCTCTTTTTTTCTGGATGAGAAACATTTTTTGATGAGGTGAGCCACGTAGAAGGATTTCCTGACCACTGTGGTGATGTGATTATCAAAGGAGAGACTACTGTCCACCTGTGTCCCAAGGTCTCTTATCACATTTTCAGCGTTACGTAGACTATCAGCTATGTGGTAGTTCATGGGTACAGAGTTTTTACGAAATGGGATGACAATACACTTTTTGGCATTGAGCTTCAGGCCATGGCTTTGACACCAGGTATCTGTCTCAGTGAGGCCCTTTTGTAGTATGTCCACATCGTTAGGAGTTTCAATTATGGCTCCTAGTTTGCAGTCATCTGCAAACTTTGTTAGCCAAAGACCTTCTGTGTTAGCCTGTACTTCAGAGAAGTAGATACCAAACAGGATAGGACCCAGGACTGAACCCTGTGGTACTCCACATGTCACTGGTCTGAAGTCGGATTTGGAGTCTGCTACTTTCACAGTGTGGGTTCTGTCCATGAGCCAGTTGGCAACCCATCTTGTGACATAAGGATTTATACCTAGTTTAGTGAGCTTATCTATAATTCCAGAGTGGAGGATGGTGTCAAAAGCCTTGGCGAGATCTAGATAAGCTGTGTGAACCACTTTACCCTCATCTATGGCTTTGGTGACTGCTTCAAAGAAGTCAATCAGGTTTAGGAGAAATGATCTGCCTTTTACAAATCTGAACTGGGTAGGGTCCAGAATTTGGAGATTACCAATGTCTTTGTTTATGAGTTCCATGATGATATGTTCTATGGCCTTGCAGACCAGGCTCGTCAGGCTAATGGGGTGGTAGTTCTCGGAGTCCGTTGTGGCTCCCCCTTTGTGGAGAGGGATAACCGTTGCGGTGCGCCATTCAGTGGGCACAAAGCCTGAGGTGAGGCTATGATTGAACACGGTACTTAGGTAGGGTGCCAGTTCATTCTGTAGTTCATGTAAAACGCAGCCTGGGATATTGTCAGATCCCATGAATGCTGTGTTCTTGGCTTTGGAGAGTGTGTTTTTTATCTGTGCAGCCATGATTACAGGAACTTTGCATTCTTCCGGTATAGAGATGGGCCCTCTAGGGGGTGAGAGGGGGGTAAAGTTAGCATTGAACCTATCTGCCAGGATGTTGGCAATATCAGTTGGTTCTGTGTATTTAGTGCCATTGTGCTGTAACTTGGAGCAGATCTGAGTGTTGCCATTGAGATTCTTGACATAGCTATAAAATGCTTTGTGGTTGTTTTTAGAGTCAGTGGCAATTTTGTTTTCATAAGTAGCTTTGGAGGATTTTATGAGAGATCTCAGCTTCTTACTGAGGTTGACCAGGGAGTTCCTCCAGTCATGGGATTTTACTCTTTTTTACAACAGTTTCTTTCTTCTGTTGTAGAGTTTGTTTATGGCAGAGGACCACCAGATTGGCTTCCTTTTTTTTGAGGATAGCATCTTGGTTCTATTAGGGATAGCATGATCCATGCACTCGTGTAAGTTCTTATAAAGTGCATTTGTGTAGGATTCAGCAGTCATACCTCTATTGTCCGTCTGCATGGGTGTCATGAAGTTTGCCACGTCTGTCTTAAGAAGTGTGAAGTTGGCTTTGGAGAAGTTTTTTACAGTGGTTTCCATAATTGGGGGTGGGGGCAGGATGTGGATGTCTAGGGTCATTAGCTTGTGGTCGGATCTGACCAACGAGGAATTGACCTCTGGTGTGGAACGCTGGTTGCCCATGTTTGTAATGACCAGGTCTAGGATATTGCTGCCCCTGCTGGGGGTGTGAATAAGTTGATCCAAGGTATTGGAATTTATGAATTCCAGAAAACGTTAAGCAAAAGAGTTGGTACATGAGCAGTTTTCCCAGTTAATGGTGGGATAGTTGAAATCGCCCATTATTAGGGTGTTGGGTTGTACCCTAATACTTTCCAGTGTATCAAGAAATGAGGAGTGGGAATCCTGGGGCATGGTGGGGGGTCTGTAGCAAGCTACAATTTGGATTGCGGTCTTGCCCAGAGTTAGTTGCACCTGGATAATCTTGGATGCATTATGCTGTGCAACTAGCCTGGAGGTGTGGATATCCTTAATGAATATGGACACGCCTCCACCTTTAATTCTTTGTTCCAGGTTAGGTGGCCAAAAGGTGTAGTATGAATTATAGCCTGGTAATGCAGGGGTGCTCTCTGGAGCTTTGAACCAGGTCTATGTCACTGCACAGATGTCAATGTTCTCCATTTTAAGGAGTGCCTCGAGTGAGTGCATTTTGAGGTTTAGACTTTTAGCATTGAGTAGCATTACCCTCAGATTTTGCTTGCTTGTACCTGTTATGGTGGTGAATTTGTCATTTGAATCTTGCCTAAAAAAGGCACTATAGGGGTGGCAAGACCCTTAGCCAGTATCCGGAATCCCAAGGGCGACATGTGCAGGCCATCTCTGGCAAAGCATCGTGGTCTGTCGATCATGTCGTCCCAGGCAGACAAATACTGGATCCCCTTAGAATGACACCAGAAGCTTAGCCAATTGTTGAAGTCAATCATTTTGTCCTTGTACTGTGGTATCATTCTGGGTGATGGCAGGATACTACTCAGGGCTAGGGTCATACCTGCCTGGGCTACAAGATCGGAGAGCTCCTCCATGTCGCCTTTCATGTAGTCCAGGGAGGTACGTCTCAGGTCATTCACATCAACATGGACAATGACAGTGTCATATTTGTACTTGTTGTGGAGTGACCTGAGTGCGTTCATTATGTGGCAGATCCTGGCACCTAACAGGCAGCTGACAGTAACTTTTTCCTTGTTTAGCCTGGTGAGTGGAACATTAAGTGCTTCTTCACAGGGGCAGCCAGGAGCACTCTCTGATTAAGCGACTTCTTCAGAATCAAACAGTATGTAAAGAAAAACTGAAAAAATCAAGGCAAGAGCTACAGATTCAAGCTGGTTAGCATTCTGTATCCATAGTCACCTATGCTAAATCAACAGATTAGGATTTGATTTATTAACATTGACATTAGGAGAATGAGAAGGTAAAATCTCTGATGTATAGGTGCATTTTGTCAAGGTAAGACTAACCTCTTTGATGTCCAGAGAATCTCAGGCCCAAATGAGGTCACATGGTCCTAGATTTTTCAAGATGGAAATTAGGCAATGTAGCCCAGATGAGGAGTTCTCCTGGTGCCATTCATATCTTACTAACCAGACATCTCCCTTGCCGTCTGAAACTGTCCTTTTTGCGTGTGACTGTTACTGTGTTACACTATCTAATGCTACTGTGCAAGGTTTAAGCAGATAAAGAAATATGAAAATCTTGTGCTTTCTAATCACATATTATAAATAAGTGGTTAAGTACTTTCTAGGATGGACAGGTGAAATCTAGAAGGTTGCATAGTCAACAAGCTAAGTTTCCACATATCAGGGTCTCTTGGTTAAAATACTACCGGTCAGCAAGTGCATTAAATACTGTCTTTGCCTTTACCTTCCTTTAGAGGATATTAATGAATGATGTTTAGATCTGACTGAGGTCCATTGGTGCTTAGGTTTATGAGCCTTATATGCTAAACTACTGCATTTGTGTAAGTCAATTTTAGTCAATGTTGCTCTGAGGCTACTCTTCAAAGTCAAGAAAAAGGTAAATTTGTTAAGTGGTTCCCTCGCAAGAGTTGATGTTAACAGTGGTTAAGCTTGCTAAAGATACTCATCTACGATAAGACTGAGTATCACACTAGGGACTAAAATTGAACAGTGTTGGCCAGCAAAGAACAGTGGAAGAAGAAAAAGCAGCTTTTAAAACTGTTTGAACTTCACTGTCCCACACTTATAAATAGAAGGCATATCTGAAAAAAATGACTAACAGCTTTTAATGCATTAATGCTACAGAGGAGCACTTTGTTTCTGCCTGTTATCTGTCTGACCTTTTCTAAGTACTTTACTGGCTTTCAAAGCTAGTAAAACACTTCATACTCTTATACTTTCTCTGCCTTTTTGCCTGGAACTAGTAGCACACGGAGCAGATAAATCTCCATGCACTAAAAAAAATTATGATTGTATTACAGATCAATATAGTTTTACTACATGCTTGACTCACCTAAACATGAATTTCTTGGAATCCATTTCTTGAATGGATAATCAGATGGTTATGATTGGAGACCCAATCTTAATCCTCTGTGTTCAACCCAATAAGCCTACTAGGTGATAGATCTTAGTTAAGCCAATGGCAAAGGGCTAAAGCTGATGGAACAGGCAGCAGATAATGCCACTACTTCTAGACTTAAATTGTTCCATCTTTTATTTTGGCTTAACATCTGTTAAAATGCTCCTACAGATCAATAGCTATTAAACCTCATCTCCTTAGTGTGTGTCTCAAGTGCAGCATTAAGGAAAGCAATATGCATCATATGTCGTGTGAATGTCACAAAGCAATACCTTTTTGGAATGCCATTAAAATGGAGATAGAGATCTGTTTGCCTTAATATATTTATTCTTTTAAACCTTCATGTTTGTTTTAAATGTACAGTAATGCCCAGTTTGTTAACCCAAAAAAAAACAAAGGAAATTTGCATTTACCATAACAATTTCAGCTTTTCTGACAATCCTTAAAAACAAACAACAGTGTATGTCACTGTCTGTTGCAGCTGTGGGGCTGAACTCAGATATAATATTTTGAGCAGCATGCATTTACTGGTGCATGATGCAAACATAGTTTGGTTGCTATGATCTAATGGGTAATTATTTCTTTACTCAGTCATATTGAATCATGTTATTCTTGCAGAGCATTGCAAGCACAATTTGTTTACATTTGTGGAAGATGTACGTGGCATGTCATATCCCTCTCCATTCTCTTTTTCCCTTTTCTCCATATTATTTGGGGTTCAACTCTACATTTTTTAATTGAGGGTTATATATTCTTCTTTTCAGTCTTATTTTGTAGCCACTACAGACCAACAGCAAGCATTCTGTTAAACACTGGTTGAGAGGACATGGCTCTCAGGAATCTGTTGTGTCCAAGTTGGGAGTTGTGCGATTGTAAGAGAATTTCATTAGCTTATAGTAGAGTAGGATAAGGTTTGCATGCCTGTAATCCTTGTATTCAGAAATATTTCTTCTGAGGCTATTGACATTTTGAAGGTTAATGTTACAAGCTTGTGATCTGCCTTCATTGGGGATTTGGACACCAGAGGAGTAGTACATAATGCAGCTATATTGTCAAATCTAATCCAGCAGTGTTTTCAGGTCATACATGCTTTGCTGAGAGGTTATTGTAAATGAGAAAGTCTGTACTCTAACTGATGGGCAAGCAATCATTTGCTTGCTTGCATGTTATATAATTATTGCGCAGAATTTTATAGGGTGTCATGGCAGTTTCAAGGCAACTGAGTCTCATGACCATTTCTTCTTTGCCAGTACCCCCTTTCTCTAGGAAGTGTAGGCCAGTCAATCATGGACTCAGTTTGTGGGTACACATCCAATCATCCAGGTCCCATTTGAAGTATGACAGTGTATTACAGTGCTTAACCTGCAAAAGTAGTCTGTTCAAGCGGTGGGGGAGGCTTTGCATGAGTAACTTGTCTCTGCTTCACATTTTATTTATTTCTTGGTGAAGGTTTAGGTCTCTGGTTTTGGTATCTGTGGAAATATTAGACTTGTGCAGATACAAGAAATCCAGGACAACTGGGTTTGTAATGGCATGGAAAGCAGGGTATGGATCTCCCTCAAATATTTATAAGAGATTGAATAAAGAGAGAGTGCTTTTAGTTTCTCTCTTGGTGGCACAGGGTCTTTAAGGCCATGATCTTCGTAGTTAGGTACCTTTGGTACATTCTTTTTGTTTCAGATGTCTAGTGTGGTACATCCCAAAGGGGAGTATTGTACTCACTAATTGGCCTAATCAATGCTGAATATAAGGAACAATAACTTCTTTAGATCTGGATGATATTCCCTTGCCAATTAGCTGTGCTAATTAGAAGGATTTTCTGGCTACTGTTACCAGATGATAATCATAAAAGAGGGAACTAGGAAACCATGAGTCAAAGTCCAGAAAAACATTTTTTCATTATGAAGTGTAGAACTGGACTACATCTTTTAATTCCAGACTTGTAACTGTGAGCGCCAGAATTATAAACAAAGACCAAAAATACAACACGACACAACAGTGAATGTTAAACATTATTGCTCTCTTTTACAGAAGTTTTCTGCAGCACTCCCTGATGTAGCTGCAAGATCCTCATCTCCTCAGACTAAGGTATACCAACTCTGAGACTGCCAAATGTTGGTGAAAAGATACAATTCCAGTAAAGGGCAATCTCTGACTTTATATATGTAAGTCTGCATTTTTGGTTGTTAGATCTCGCTGTTCCAGGGTTAACACTAATGATCTCAGAATATCAGTGACCACGGAATTGCCTATGCTGTAAACTGAGAAGATGAGTTGTCTACTACACCTGTCAACATTGTACTTTTTTTCATTTGATTTGAGCTTATTTTCAGTACACCACTTAGGTTATGAGAGGAGAACTTGACAATACCTTTCAGTTTGCAGTTATCTGCAAGCTCATTTAGCAGGGGTCTTGATTTTTGGTCTGGAGTTCAGAAAATTAAATGTTGAAAAGGAGACGTCCCAGCACTGAGCCCTGGGGACACCATGGACTTCCTTCATACTTTGGATGAGACACCTGTCACTCACTCTCTCTCTGTGAGGATTCTGTATTATAGACAATGTTCTATACATCTTACTACATGGGGATATATTTTGGTCTTAGAAAGCACTTTCAGTGCATGTTCCTGTGTACTAATAAGAGGTTTAAGAGAAACCTAAGATATTCTGGGATATGTGGACTTTGGAAAGAAGCCTCTGGGGTAAAGTAAACATTGAATTTGTTTGCTAGTATCTTGACCAGGCTGTTGGGTTGTGCTATTTTGAATAAGTTCAGATAAGTGTTAGGTACTATTCCTTAGTTTCCTAATGAAGGTGAAGAAGGATTTATAATTGCCCTTAGCTACAAGTGCTAATATACGTTCTTAGGATGCTTTAGTAGTTTTTAATAGTATTTCTGGTAATATCCTTGATATGAGGGTTTTCGAATCTGCTGTATACTTCAAGGAGTGCTTTTCTTATATTGTAATGATTGTTTGTGTTGGAGAACCACAAAGGAAGTTTGTTTTTGAATTTCCCATTATATTTTGCTCTGGTTTGGACTGTTATCTCTATACATTTATGTAAATGTGCATCAAACTCCTTTGTGAAGCTACTTGCTGAGTCATCACTGACGCTGATGCTGCCATGAGGGGAATTTTAAAGCCTTGTCCTACAATTTGATGAGAGATATGCTTGAAATCCTCAAATTCCAAGATAACACTTGCATGAATTTTGGCGATTTTGAATTTAAAAATGACCAGTTTATGGTCCAGCTTAGTTGGAGGGGGAGATACCATGACAATATTGCATGAAGTGACTGTATTTCTAAGGACCAGGTCAAGATTATTATGCCCTCTATTTGGTTTGTTAACTGTGTAATCCAGGGAAGTTTTGTTTATTAAATTTAAACATTTTTGGGGTATATCTTACATTAGCATTGACTGGCTAAGTGACTTGCTCAAGGTCACATAGCAGGCAAATGAGAGATGAGGGAATCAAACCCTGTACTAAAAAACTATAGCATACTACCTTAACCATCTGTCCCACCTCTACAACAAGTACAGATCAATGGATTTAATTTAAAACTTTTATATCAAATTTTCACATTTTATAACACAAACACAGATAGACATTTGCTAAACAAAACAATACAATCTCACAATGAAAACAGACTTAGCATTAACAGTAAACTTCTCTGCCCTTGAAACTCACATTCATTGACATGGCATTGACACCAACATTCAGAGAAAATGCATTTGGCCAATGGCAATTTAAGTTTACCTTTGGGCTGTTTACAAACCATGCACATATTTTAGGACCATGCATACAGGCATGTGTTCTTTGATTCACCTTAATAATTGTATTAAATTATATTCCTTGTATACAGCACCGTTTGTTAAAGTGTGTTTTAAATTAGTAGTTTTGAACATTTTTCCAGTAAACAATGAAATAAAATATATGAACCAATAATGGCAAAGCTGCCTATTTCAGAAAATTTCAACCATAAAAGGCCACTCAAACGTCTGTTATTGCAATCCACCAGTACCAATCAATATGCATAATCTCACAGAAGTAAAAGTCATCCGAATAACTCCACAGTAAAGAGATCTGTAACTAATGAAGAGGTTGCTGCTAGAAAACAACTTTGTATTTCAGTGTTTGTCTACAAATTCAGTGCCTGCTGCCCTTGAAGAATAAATTGCCTATGTTACAGTATCAGCAATCCATCTACATAGTGTGGGAGTAGAACCCACAGCCTTCTACATCAAAAGTAAGTATGCTACCTGCTGGGCTACTATCTCTGCTTTTAAAGCCTGTAGTACAAACAGTGATGACCATTTACTAAACAAAACAGTTTCACATTGAAAACAGACAGCATGAGGGGCATTAAACTTGTCTTTCCCTTGAAGCTCACAATTACTTGAAAATGCACTGAAGCTCACAATTTCTTAAAAACACACTGAAACTCATAATTCCTTAAAAATACACTGAAACTCATAATTTGGTAGTTGGTGTCTCCTGTAAATAAGGCACAGGGTCACACACACACACACACACACACACACACACACACACACACACACACACACACACACACACACACACACACACACACACACACATACATAGCAGGTGTGTGAGGATCTATTATGGGATATTGCACTGCATGCAGAGGGTATTCCTAAAGATGAACACCCTTAAAGTAAATTTTACTTTTTTGAATTAAAAGATAAAGGTTGTGGCAGCCCTGTGGCCAATGACTGCCTAGGTCACCTAGTGCTGGATCCAGCTCTAGTTATAGGTGGTACATACATAGACAAAATGTTAGAAGTCATTTAAAAGACAGATAAATAATAAAAAATGAACAGATACTACAATGCTTGAGAAAAGTAGTAATATAACTACACAATAATCACATAGAATAGTCCAGGGTTAATAAAGTACAAAAGAGTTAACTTGATCCATTAACACACATATGTGTAAAATACATTTTACAGTTTGGCCCTGGTGTACATTGTATCTGATTTAGTGTAGAAGAAATAGTCAGGTACAATCACGTGGTCATAAAAGCACAGTTACATCTGCAAATCAAGACAAGTTAATAATGCCATTTAAACAATGCTATGAGACAGCATAGCATCCTGGGAGATACCGATATTTAGTAAAGGACAATTGGTTCTGTGGCTAAAAGGCACAATACTGCACTTTCATAGGCATAACTGTTACTTTACCACATAGTGAGGCAAGAAAGAAGCTCATTAGTACTTCACTTTGATATTTAATCATGTATCTTCTTCTGCTTTTAGGCTTAAGACAAAGAGGTACAGCTATAAAATTAGGTGTTAAGTCATAATGTCACATTTCCTTACATTTATAGCTTCAGGCATGCCTCATTTTACACAATACAAAATCAAACAAACCATTTCTAAAGAAAATGGCTATCACCCAAGAGTCAGTAAAACAGACAAACCCCCCCAAAAGTGTATGTAGCACAGTCATCACCTGCTAAATTATATAGTCCTTTGTGTTATAGTATATGTTTACTGTTAGCTCATACAAATGTAGATAATCTAGAACTTTTCTCCCTGGGCAGCTTCTGAAAAGGGGCTTTGACTAGTCAGACATTCCCAGTAAAGCAAGGTAAGTAAATAAATAAATGATAGCTTGTGTCATAAGTGCCAAATTAAGGTGGAAGATCTACTGTAGTAGTTCAGGAAGTTAGGGGATATCACAGATTCCGCACATAATGTTGCCTTATTGCTGTTTTTAAACCAGTATAGGAAATGTGTTGAGATCCAGACATGACAAGTGTCATGTGGGGAGGAATTCTGGTTTTGGGAAGGGAATAACATAGTCCTGTGTCTTCAAGACTATTTCTGGTGTATGATGCCATGGTTTTGACAGCATGGTATCAGTTTTACTGATTTGATAATTTGGAGGAAAAATTTTAATATAGACGCTAATGTGTGAAATTCACTTGATAAAGTAGAATTCAGCATTCAAGATTCAGCCAGGTACTGCTGTTTAATTCTTGACACTGATGCATAGTAGATGCAAAATAAGCCACTGCATTATATGGCATGCCAGCTTTGAGAAAATACGTTATAGCAATTATATAAAATTACCGAAGCATGTAGCAAATACAGATCTACTTTATAACAGTGAATTACCGTAACGTCGACTTACAGAACATCGACACAAAAACCACAAAACTTTACGTTAATGAATGTTCACATCATCATAAGTTTTCACCGCGTAAGTAAACACTTGGCCAACAGTAAATAAAAAAGTAAACCAAAGCAAATAAAACTGACTCAAGTGGGGGGCTTCATCCTCCACAACCCCTTCTAACTAAATATACCAATTCCGAGGTTGCAGTACAGTGGAGAAAAGGACAAAGTTCACCATGCTGGTCAACTGCCTCCTTTTGCAGTGAAAACTTATAATGATGTGAATGTTTGTTAATGTAAACTTTTGTGTTTTTTCTCTCGATGTTCTGCAAGTCGACATTATGGTACTTTGGTATTTTAAAGTAGATCCAGCAAATACATGGTTAATACACCTTATACAATGTGACTTTTGCTTTGTGTATGCATTGATGGCTAATTCTATATAATTTCATCAGTTTTGGTTTATCTTTTTCACCATAATATCTAGTTGGCCATTATGATGTCAAGAAGTACACTTTGTGCAGTCTCAGCTGGTCCCCTGGAATATTTGAAGAGAGTTTGTGCTGGATCATATTCTTCTTCCATAAAATATTTGACAGATGAATGCCTAAATTCTAGCCACATTTAAAAACTTCCTGCTATATTTTAACCAGAAACGCATAGCATCGAACTTTATTTGGAGTGTAGACCAGGCTTGCTTTCTTGGAGAGAGCTGCATAGTAAAAAGGAAAAACTGGTGTAATGAGTCAGCAGGTCTTCACTAAAGTCATTACTCATCCTAATGGTAAGAAAACAGAAAAGGAATATCACAAGGATAAAGCACCTAGGAACAGCTAATATGTCATGCAGCTGATGCAGTTTGTTGACTTGGGTATCTTCTTAAGCAGGTCTGAGAATTGTGGCATACCCTTCATGATTGCAGTCCACTTAGAAATAGTGAAAGGTCATCTGGGTCAAAGATCTTATTAAGACAAAGAATACTGGTGTTGTGTAAATTCCCTGTTGTACGTGGGAGATGATGTGATAATTAAATGTGGTTATGGTTGTGTCAGTGCCATGAAAAGCTCTAAAGTCATGGTGCTTTGTTGATAAGATGTTAGTTTACATAATGTTTTCAATATTTTGCCCATGCCAACTGCACTATAATTCTCATACTTAATGCTGTCCACATCAATGTATATAGAAATGACTTATCTTCTCTTCCAGATTTTGTGGACAGTACTATCCTGTGTTCTTTTGATTATGACTGGTGTATGTAAGTAGATTCTGAGTCAACCTAGAGCTATGACAAAACCTGGAGGAGTTCTTTAGCACAGCCATCTGATTGATTCTTTAGTTTGTAAGCAGGTATGTAACTAACTACCCCAGTAGTAATGGGCTGTAGAATAAAAGTGGAATGCCTCAGTAGTTCCAAGGCAGCACTGGGATGTTATGATGTCTGTGAGAGCTTGTCTTCTAGGGAGGAGAACTGTAGATAGTATTGATGATATTGTGGTGGATCTTCACGTAGATGTGGTATAATAAATAATGTTATTTTGGGGTCTATATTAGAATGACAAAACCTCACTTACACAAATCCTGAAAGGCCAACACATAAACAGCGAACCGCATGAACACCGAACGTCCTTAAGCGTGAAATTTAAAATACCGAATCATCATAATTGTCCACACCATGTTTAGTGAGGTAAAACGTCAGTAGGAGATTCCCTTATCCGGTATAACTCCCTAATGTAAATGTGCAATAGTTACTGAACATAGGGTTAGGGTGCGGGTCAAGGTAAGTGCATATATAGTAATACATTCATATTTATTTTGTTTGGGTAGGCAGTACGTAGCGGGAGGTGGAGTTGGTCAACTATGGCAATTCGATATTTTGAATTTTGTGCTTAAGGACGTTCGGTGTTCTTGCGGTTCGCTGTGTATGTGTCGGCCTTTCAGGATTCCTGTAAGTGAGGTTTTGGCATTCTAATATAGACCCTTGTTATGCCCTTCACATTACTTATTATTTTCCAGAATCCAGAGAGGTTACCAAACTGCTTGGTTTGTAGAAAGTTAGTCTAGCAAGTTTAATCTATTTTTTTATGCAAGTTACATAGCTGACTTTGGAAAGTATTTAGGTTTTAACAGCCAACATATCGGTTAAGTCTTTAGGACAAGTCCCTGTCTTTTACTAACCTCCATAAGGAGGTTGTTAACCAGGTGATGTTTTGGCTCATATCTCCATTGTCTGTCTCTGAAAGGCTATTCGGCAAGCTTTTAAGAATGTCTATGAAGACTTTCAATGCAAATTCAGTGGAAGGAAGAATATTTTGGAGTGAAATACAACTGGATGCATGACAAAAGTATTTATCTAGTTTTTGCACTCAGTCTTTATCCCTACTGTCTGTTGATTAAAATCCCCTCTCCAGCCAAATGGCCCATCCATTGAGTGAGAGTCAACCAGAAATTATCACCATTTGGATAGTCATCAGGGTTGTTTCAAGGTTTTCTACTTTGGTTTCCCAGGCCCTAATGCATACACTGGGTGAGGTGTAGGGGTAAGGTATGCAATGGAATTACATCAGAGGCCATCCAATTACTTCTACAAGGGGTTGTTCCTACCAGCATTCCTGTCTACCACAGAGGCATGAGCCATGAGCTTCCCAGTCTCCACTAGGAAGATTGCACTGCCCAGTATGCCCCCCTCAAGTGCATGCAAACTGCACACTCCTTCCAGGTTGTGTGAACACGTCATGTCCCTTCACTCATCCCCTTCCCTGCCTAGGTTCATTAGTGCCAGGGCTGATATTTGAACCCTGGCTATTAGTCAGGAATCCATGTCATGCATCATACAGTGAGGCTGACATATATATATATATATATATATATATATATATATATATATATATATATATATATATATATATATATATATATATATATATATATATATTTTTTTTTTTTACATTCATTAGCCACAAATTTCCAACTGGAAAGATTCTGGAGGGAATTTAATAAAGCCTACATGTTTTTTTTCCATGTAGGTATCGCACTGCACTGCTAACATGGCTGCGAACATTTTTAGTTTCAGTAAATGCTGCTGAGTGGTGCACAAGAGTGCACCAACACAGAAACTTCCGTGGCATGTAAATCACCTTATAAGTAGGTGAATCTCATACACACTCCAACTCACCTCTCCATTAAAGTCCTTTAATAAAACATAAAAATTATGTTATAAACTACAACATCAAAAAAACTATGTTATAAACTAAAACATCACTTTTTACTTTATCCCCGAGCTGTTGGTCTGTCAGCACTCTATTGCTTATGGTTCCTCAGGTTTATTGAAGACAATGTTTGCTGTATGTATTATTTTCATCTTTGGCTGTTGTATTTTATAACATAATTTTTATGTTATATTAAAGGACTTTATTGGAAAGCTGACTTGGCGTGCAGGATATTTTGTTTTTGCTATTTAGTTTCTTGGGCTGTGCACCACTCTGTACTTGTGTGGGAGAGTGTGAGCTTTTGGAATATTCACTACATCAGTCAAAGGAAATATTAAACAGTGGGGTCACATGATATTTGGACTATGGTCTATCCCACCAGATCATGTGCTATTGTTCCCCTACGCCCAACACTGCAGTGTTCCCATATAACTGCTTTAACAGTAAGCCAACAATGGTATATCAGCAGATCAGGCAATCTCAGGGATGTAACATAGTACTCTAACATGCACTGTATGTCCCATGTAAAGCAGAAATAACAACATGCATATTTATACTGTTGAATGTGTGATGAATGACTCCTCTCTGTCTGGCAGCCTGTGTTATCTCAGTGGATTAGGAAAGATAGCATGGGTGATGATGGTATTGATGGTTCTAATTTGGGAATGTATACATATTTTCCATGTGAGGTATTATTATGTTGGCATTTATACATACTGTCATTCTGTGTTATGTAATATTATGAACCTCAGTAACATATTAAGTAGAGCAAACAGCTGGGAAATGCCATGGGCATTTTTAGTGAAGTGCAGTACTGCAGAAACAGGGACAGATGTCAATTTCTGTAACATACCTCTCAACCTCTTAGTGCAAGAAATCTGGAGAAAGCCTGACAAAATGGGGGGGACAAAGGCCCAAAAATAGGGGCATATTTTAAATACCGCTCTCATAAACTTAAAATGTTGCTAGAATAACAGTGTTTGTTTCAACAGACATTTTTCTGAAGGATTTGAAGTCTGAAACCCAAATGCATGTTATTATTTAGTGACTTCAATCCTCAGTTCATCCACGTGATTTGCCAGAAAACCACAAATTTTATGAGGAACAGACCAAAATTATGAGCCAAAACTCTGGGAATTCTGAGAAACTCTGGACAGTTGAGAGATATGGTCTGTAACACAAAAAAATCCCAGACTGGAGTACAGGTAGGTGTGTCCTGGAATCACTTTATAAGTACTGACAGTCCCACTGGGCATGCCCAAACACTTAGTTAAAATGAGCTCAATTCTGTTGCCCTGTCATCAAAATGACCTGTTATGTATAGATATGCCTATACATAAAGATATATATGTATACATATCCATCTGTCACTATCTCTCTCTCACATACATGGTATATCTGGTTTACTATTACATGTTCAACACTACTGTGGTCGGAAGTGCAGATATCTGAAGAAAATGTTCAGAAATCACAACACCGACCACAGTAAATGCCAAACTGAGCATTTCAGTGAAGTCGAATGTCGAACATTTCAACTTCACTGAAATGCTCATAGTCGCTAAACTGCTGCACCCCTCACACCCCTCCTACTTATATATAGAAACTCCGAGATTGCACTACACTGAGGAAATGGTACAATTCCCAATCCCCACTATAGTGCAATCTGCACTACACTGTCAAACCTTGCTATAACGGCTGTTCACTGTTGTAAGGTTCGACAATATAGTACTCACACTAATGGTTCTGCTACCTGATTTACGCACATACATTAATCGCACACAGTGCGACCGACTATGTGATTGTAAACCAGTATATCTATCGCTATGTAGTGTCAAATAGATATATACCGATATATATATAGCTATATATCTATCACAATGATACATAAGCTCTCCCCATATATATATATATATATATATATATATATATATATATATATATATATATATATATATATATATATATATATATATATATATATACATAACACATAATACATATCATATATACACACAGCTAAATTTTTATCCTTGTGGATGTCTGCGTTGTCCTACATAGCCTAATAATGGTGAGTAAATCTGCACTATCACACATCCATACTGTTGCTCAAAGGATCCAAACTAAGGGTGCAACAATACATAATCCACTTACCTACAGATCGCTGTGCCTGCCGGATATCACCACATACAAAAATACAGATGAGGAGGTGGTGTAATGTACAATGTTGTCAATGCTCGCATGGACAGGGCACAATTGTTCCTGCCCACAAGTTTGCCTACGTAACTGCAAGCAGCCACATATGGCCATACTGATAACTGTACACAAATAGCTAGGTTAATAACAGTTATTCCACTGCTAAGATACTAGATGCAGATAACAGTATGAAGCAATATCACTCTGCAGGCCACAGATGCTGTTCAACACAAGCCTGGTTTGTGTAACACACAAGTACTGTGCCTGTAATCACATATACAGCAGACTCAAGCTGTGGCAAGTGTGATAAGTACTGTGATCTAGTGTGAATAAGACTAGATAGGTAGGCATTCTAATCTCACTCTAGGATACTTGATGCACGTGTGTGTGTGTGTGTGTGTGTGTGTGTGTGTGTGTGTGTGTGTGCATATATACCCCTGCAAAACAACTGCTATGCCATCATGGGCTATCCACTTGCAATGGTTATGCAGCTTTTAGCCCTGTAACTTGCTGCTGGCTTCCAAACTGCCTTTTTCTACAAGGCCTGATGATGTCATCCACCTTAAAACTACCAGCTGACAGTGTCATATCAGACATAAGCAGTGGCACATGTGATACATACTGTGATCTACAGTGTGTAAGACTAGATAGGTAGGGGTTCTAATCTCACTCCAGGCTACTTGGTGTGGGTGTATGTCCAGGTGGCATAAATATGATCACCTTGATATGTTAGAAATAGGTAGGGTTTTGCAGTATATCTGTAGAGTGTGATATGTCCCCCCAAAGGACTGACCACAACAAGGCCTACAAATGTCATCAAGCATAATATGTTCTGATAGTACCAGCAGACATGTAGTGTGCCTTGGCATGTCCTGTATATAGTGATTGGAAGTGGTGCTAGTCTCAATGTAGCCACATTTATGTGTGATCCTGTTAGAGCATTTTACATCATGTTATGGAACCATAGGATGTTTGAACTTCACTAGCATAATAAACATACAGCCCTCACAATCATAGACATCTTTATACCTGTAGTTATAGGATCAGCACATATTCCCCCACTCCAAGAGAGATACAGGCAGATGTCCTGTGTTTAGTTTACGATCGCCCAGCCAATCATACAGATGGCATGTGGTGAGGTGCACTGAGGCACTTTGTGTGCCATCAGACAGGGTTCTGTTTCAAGGGTGTGTGTAAGTCTGCTAGACAAATCTCTCCCACCAGCATGTAGTACTAATGTCACATATGAGGTTAATGTCCTTACAGTGAGTTATCCATTTATTATGCCTCATACAGATAGGCAGCATATGCAATCAAGCAGGGTCACAAACTGTCCCATATGCAAGGAACAGCTCACCTCTGAGTAGTCTATATGCCATAGGTGACAATGCCACTCATTGCAGATGATCCCCACTGAACACATATTAAAGACGTGATGTGTCCTTGTGAGGGAAGATACTATTGTATGCAATTGCCAGTAATGCTTGGAAAGGTACATCACCAAATGACCATTGCACCAGATATTGCCATGCTGAGGGAAGAGTGCTTTGAGGTTATGAGTATGTCACTTACAGGTGACTGTGGCTTCAGCTATGCTATATGATTCCTGCCATACCACTGTAGAGACATGGTGATCTGATGCACATTAGGTGTAAACCTGTGTGACCAGGTCTGTGTGCCCAGCTTGTTTACTCCTGAGTATGTACATCACATGCTATGACTGATGTGCTACTTACCAGGTATATAGGTCTAACTGATGGAAATGGTACTACATATAAATTTGCATGGAGTTTATGGCCATTAGTATTTCAACAGGCATGTGTTCGCAGTACCCTCTTGCAGGATAGTGACATACCACAGACAGTCTGTGAGTGGTCACAATTTGCAGGCATTAGCCAACATCATTATCTGCACTCAGTCAGTAGTCACATGTATTGTGGTTGAATGGATTCCAAGCAGTAGAGGACCTAGGACTGCACCCTGCTGAGCATTGCTGCTTACAGATCAGCTGTTGGAGGCAGCTGTCCCTATGTTGCATACGTGTGCCACCAATGGGCAACCTAGTGACTCCAACAATGATAGTATAGTGGATGCCTAAGTGGATGCTTTGTAAATGTTGCCTGAGTGGGGGATATAGTCAGACAGCTTGGCTCAGGCTAAGGGGTTGTATGCCCTGATATACCCTCAACCAGGTCAATGGGGAATGCCACGGAAATGTCCACCATGTGTAACAGTCATGCTGTCCCTGTCACACATCCAAACTGTGTACAGTCAACTATGTGTAGATCACATATATGTGTGCTGATCATCTCCATAATGATTACCCCTACGGGCATACAGATATGGATACTCAGCCAAAGAGGTGTAAAATTATGTTGGTCAGTGGATGCACCACTTCTGTACAAGGGTATAACAGTTGTTGTCCACTCAGTAGTGTCAGTATGATTGCAAGGGTTTCCCAATAGTGTTATTCATCCTTGTCAGATCACATGTGGGATGCAGCCTGGAATGTTAGCATGTGCAACAGATGCTGTGTATCTTCCAAAGAGAGGCCAGTTAAAAACTGCTCTGTAAATATGGAAGTTATGGGACAAGTTGTAGGAATGTCATGGGTCACATGTGGTGGGGACAAGGGAATGTAGTGATGCAGACACTGTGGGTGTACAGGTTAGGTATGACTACTGACCCATCATATGTGGCATCAAGATGTATGAGGTCACTGAGAACCTGGGTCTATCCCTTGAGATCACACATGTAACTACACTGTGCATTGTGGTTCTACTTTGTGTGGGTGGCTACTCTTATCAATTTCCATGTCTACACAACATCACCACAACTGTGTCCCCCCTGTCACATACAGCCGAGTTCATGCAGTTGTAATGCTGCTGACATAATGCACAGGTGTAGAGCTCTGCGTACTTGCCTGTTCCATCTAAAGGGAGAGGTGCAATCATGCTATGTCAACCATCCAACAGGAGGTAATAAATTGCTATCTGGGCATATATGTCTGTATTGTCTGCAAGGGATATATGTGCCGATAGTTCTAAGGAGATTGATCTGTGGCCAGATCCCACCAGGGAGGACCTCACATTGGTGGGGGGCTGTACTGGTCACCCATATTAGTAAACATGTGATGCACTACATTGGTTCCCCATGTGAGGATGTCACAGCACTGCTGCAAGGCATTGTAGGTAAGGACCTGGACTATCCTTTGGGCAAGTGAGCTGCAGCACAACTAAGCAATACAGTGTGTACATATTATACTTCCCTGATGTGTTTGTCTGTGCTCTGTACAGACACCGTACATGACTCTCTTCTTGCAACATGCTGGAAGTGATTGCAATACTTACTTGCCCAGAGGACAACTAGCATGTAGTGCCAAGCGGTATCCCCAGATCTCCGAGTCATGTCACCTGAAATGCCATGATAGGAGTTAGCATGGATATGAGCACTAACACTGTCATACACCTACTAGAACTGGACCAAACACTGTTATGTTTGCTTAAGGCCAGGTCATGCCTACTAAATGTAACTGGCAGAGACCATTGACTGTTGCACTATGCAATGGATGTCGGACATATGTCTCACTCCAACAACCATGGCCTGAGAAGGTATATGACAATATTAGGCCTGCAGGCCTTGCTGGAAACTGTGTATGTCATGTACAGAGTGTTATGCCAGCTGGTGGATAGGCAAGTGTCTGACAGTCATACCCTAGGAAGATAGCATTGGGAGACCTATGCTGCAATGATGCCAGTCACCAGTGCAGTTCACCATCCTCCATTATTGGTGTACCCTGTTTACCTATTCCCTTTCTGCAGTCACAGCCACTGTCAGTGACCTCTGACTGAGTACATTAGCATGTGATTGCCTATTGGGAGCTGTCACAGAGTCCCACACAGAACCAATAGTTATTCAGGATGGCCTATGACACAGACAGTTGTACTCTGAGACATTGACAAAGACTAACTGCCAATGACTGCACAATATTATCCTGTGGGAAATCATCCACCTCTGCATAATATTGTAGTGTCTGCACACTGCACACAGTTGAGCCATTACACATGGAGTTATGGACACAGAGAGTAATGTAGCCTTTGACTCTCATTGATTGGTAAGATGTGGGGATGCATTCACTGTTGTACAATCTGTACCAACAAGTTTGGGATGTACATCCTAGACTGTCACTGCTATACTGAATGTGGTAGTCATCAAATCTATCATTATGTGCAATGGTGCCCTTGCTATGTCACTACACATGCATATTGTACAATTGCATCAGTCAGACCGATTCCATGGTACACCAATACGCAGTGTAGATAACCTGTAAGAGTCCATGTCATGACCATACATGTGTAGTCTGCCTCCTAAATGCTTTGGAGGGGATGTGTATGGCTCCATACAGGGAGGTGTCGGATCCCACTGTGTACCTCCCATGTATCCTTACAGGATTAACATGTCTCACCTGTTCTACATGCCTACAACATCACTGTAGTATACATAGTACATGCTGGAGAGATGAGATTTGTAACATGAAACAGGGCCCCCATGCATATGAAGAAATGGGATGCAGAACACACCAATCATAACTGGTGTTCGGCAACTGTCTGTAATGAACACAGGATATTTGTAGATGGGTCATCTCCATCACCACAGCTTGTAGATGTGTGTGTTCCCAAAACCCTGGTGACACTTATCAAGGGTAGCAGACCTGTTCGCAGATTAGGGATGTATGAGTATGCTGAATGCTGTCACTGTCCTAGTTAGCCTGTTATACACATGCGAACCTATGGAGCTGTGCACTTGTAGTGCTGTACCTTGCTGAAGACTTATTTCTGCTCTGCTGACATGCCATCTTGTGCTGCTTTACTGCCACTGTGTATCCATAGGTTAGACCAACAGACTCCTGAAACAGAAACAGGTCCATGACACACCTGTCATCATGTAACAATACAGCCATTACAACATCATACAACATAAGGTACCCAAACATATGTGGCGCACTCATGACAAATGCCAGCATGCAGTATCTGATGATAACCACTACATGTGGCATGGCAACACAACACATTACACAAGTGCATGTTAAAAATATAGTCCTCCTATGCATCAAACACATAGCTTCATGTAAGGAAAAAGATGAAGGGGAACAACCGCAGCAAGATGAAACAAAACAAAACAAGTTTTTTTCATCGGCGAAAGGGAAAGGTCAGAAAAACAGGACAAAAGACTTCAAAAAGACTTAAAGACTGGTGTTTGTGTTGCAGTAAGACAAAATGTTTTTTCCTGTGACTCTGCAAATTCTAGCTATGTCTGTAATGATGTATAAATTTTACAGGTGATAAATTTGCCTGATTTAAACATTTGTCAAGATGCTTTTAAAGTGTTTGGAAAGGGCACGAAGTTTGTTCCTACGGTAATTCCTACCTTGTCTGATATTGTTTTTGATGTTAAAATGTTTTGTAGGAAGCTGCATTTGAGGGTGTATTTTGCTAACACAAATATGCCAATGGAATTTAATCCCCTGGAAAGTGTGAATGAAGAAACTGACTGTGATGATTCATTATTATTATTGACTTTATCTGTACATAGCTCTCAACCTTCCATCTCCAAAATGAGGTACACTAGCCTTCATAATGTGGGACAAATGGGCAAAATGTGGAACACATACTAATGGCTTACTAAGAACTTCAACTAGGAAGGCTATAGGATGGTTAAAATATGCTAGTTTCACTTATAAATAAAATATTTTAATGAATTAATATGATTCATTTCTATTTACCATGGATTTCACTGAAAAAAGTTCCAAACACTGAATGTGTGAATCTTTCAATGTGGAACTTTGAGGAACATGAACTTTTTAAGACCACAAATGAAGTACGTTCCTCATAATGAGGTACACTTGAGAGGTATTTATCTGTATACGATAAATATATGATAAATATATGGTACTGATGAATATGCAAATAAGGGGGAAATCACAGTTTATTTGGAGTGGGTTATAAAAAAAGTAAATGTTCCTAGATTTGCGAATGTTAGCAATTTCCTCCAAAAATATCCCCTACTGTCACATTGTTTGAACGGGTGTTACTTAAAAAGTTGAAGTGGAATACTTTTCTAAAACTAATGTGTTTTAATTTAACTAAGCAGGAATGGCAAGCTTTAAAACAATTGAAAAATTGTACTGAATATTATGTATTTAAGCCATCTGACAAAGGGGGAAATTGGGTGGTTCTTCCTAGGGAAATGTATAATGTCATGGTTAGGAATTTATTGATAAATGAGGAAGACTATGTTAAATTGCCTAATAATCCAATCAAGCACTTTAATGCATAATTGCTAGAATTGTTGGGGGGGGGGCTTGGTTTTTTGAATTCTGTTGATGTCAAGAGGTTATATGTTACTAAGCCTGTGGATCCAATATTATATGCCATACCCAAGGTGCATAAAAGTTTATCTGACCCACCTGGAAGACCTATAGTTTCAGGGGTAAATTCATTTTTGCAGAATGTAGGTAGTTTTCTTGACTTTTTACTTAAAAAATACTTATGCAAGGCACCTGCACATGTTAAAAATACCCAGGAATTAAGCCTGTGGGTTGGAGGCTATTTGTAATGTTATGGGAGAGGGAGCATGTACTGCATTTGTAGGGAGACTTTTGGAATATTAGATAGGAGAGATTTGTATTTTGTTACCAAATATTCCCCATTCTCTGATAATTTGAGAAAAGTGGTGATGGAACTTTGTCATCTTGTCCGAGATGAACAATATGGAGGCTTATTTCCTGGTTATGTGAAATGTTCTTATGGTAGACATTTGAATCTTAAAGAACTGTTGAATATGAGACAGGTGTATGTAAGTTGTGATAAGGGGGGTACATTCCCTTTTAGGCATTGCATGGTATGTAAAAGGGTAAATAATTTGTCAGGTAATATATTAATGGAAGAAAATTTACTTCTAGAGGTCATTTTAGTTGCAATTCCTGTGGGGTGGTGTATATTTTGGGTTGTGGCTGTAGTAAGGTTAAATAGTACATAGGGCAAACTAAAAGAATGGTTAAGTTTAGAATTTCAGAACACTTGGGTGATATTAGGAAACATAATTGTAATAGTCCTGTTGCTGAGCACTTTCACATGGTCCATGGTTGATCAGATGAAATTTAAATTTTTTGTGTGTTGTATCAACACTATAATGTGAGAAGTGGTGCAAAGTTGCTTAGGTTGGAAAGCAGGATGATCATTGATTTTGGTACACTTTCTCCGAGGGGTCTTAACCCCAAAGTTAATTTGAATGTATAACTAGCTGTTTTGTACTACACCTAGTAACAAAGCTGTTATATTTGAATGTATAATTAGCTATTTTGTATTATATTTAGGGATATAATTGCAATATTCAACTGTGTTAGCTAGAAAGTATGACCACTTTTAAATATTTTAACATGTGGATGCTATAAAGTGGGGCTGGTGGTTTTGTAGTATGTATATGTTGGTAAGAAGAGTGCTTTTGAAATGTTTTGTAACCAATCAGTAGGGGGCACTGCTGTATATAAGAAGCTGGAATGTGATTGTAATTTATCCTTGAAGGCGAAATGCCGAGGTACTACAGATGACTATAAAGTGAATTCAGTTCAACTTCTTTACTTGTGTGGCGCAACTTTTTGTTTTTTTTTTTTGGTTTGTGTATTGTTATTTTGTCTTGGTAATAACATAGCTTCATTTCCCTGCATCAGTGGTGAGAATGACAGGGATGTGGCACAGATATCATCACTTGCACAGGGTGTTGTGTGGGGGTGCATGAGGCCTAAGCTGACCCAAATGGTTGACAGCATGTGTGTGAGTCAGGAAAGAAAGTAGGTAAGATGGACCATAGAAAGGTGCCATTTGTGTCTGTAGATGACCTGCATTTGACAGTGGTGTGTGAATGTGTGCATGTACACTGTCAAACTCAGTGCTAGCCCTATATGTGTGCATATTGGACAGCTTTGGACCATACATGGTAGAGCTGACAGCTAATCATATTTGGCCCAGAACACGGGGACTGGCTCTGCCAGGAGTTTCACTGGGACCTCCATGCCGAAGGTCAGAAGCAGAGCTAGCACCTGATGGTGATTGCTGTCTGCTAGGACTGTGTCCCCCATGGCAATGCCCAGGACCATGAGCCCATGGCCTGCCACATCATGGTGTGGACAGCACACTCCTCTCTGTAGCACTAGATGTACTACCACTATGGGACCCTGATTGTGCATGGCCACGTGGACTCTCAGCAGATGGGGTTGCTGACCTACATTCACGAGTCCGATGCCACATATTCCAGCACAGACAATGTGTGATCCAAGACAGACATTCCCTCAGCACACCTTCTGTCCACTACATCAGTCAGCCAATCCAGGGTGTCCCCAATGCAGTGGAGACAGTCATCAGTCATGGATGTCAGACTGTGCTGCATCCGTAACCCTAAGCATACATCTGGTGTTCTTTTTAGAACATGCCTATGCCTCCATGATGGCCCAAAACATGTGAGTGACCTATAACATGACACCTGCAACAGGTGGTGGATAGACAGCAAGCCTCCTACAAGCACCCCTGTCAATCTGCCTGTGTGGGACCTTGCCAACTGTCTGGCTATGGCAAGTGTCTACACTCACTGGAGTCATAGTTGCCACACTTTCCTGTTCATTGTCCCCACCCTCTGCCCAATATCTGTGGCCTCTGGAGACTGGGTATGTGTGGGCATACTGACTGAGGCAGAAGACAGATGTCTACCTCTGGGACAGATTCAGCCCCCGACACCCCCACCTGTGCCTCACTGTGGCCACCATCATCATCAGAGTCTGAAGAGACATTGAAATCAGGTTGTGTAGGGGACAAAGACCCCCGGTCACTTGTGGTAAGAAAGAAAAAAGTGGTACATGAATACCTACACTATTGTGTACAAAAAATCCACCATTATTCATAATAACAAAGACCCACAACTGGATTAGTGGTCAAACATTTTTCTTCTCCGCTTTTGTCCAAAAATGACTTCTTCAGAACAAAATACACATTCAACGCAAGACCTTTTTAACACTCACTTCAAGTAAACCAAGTAAAACTTAATCAGTAAAATGTACCTTTTAATTAATCAATATGAAACTATGCTTGATAAAACAACACACAAAAACCCAGTACACCTATCGTACCAAAGATATTGAAATACACATTTCACTGCCTAATTTATTTTCCTTTCAACCTTTTGCTTTTTAAAAGACATTTTAGAGTAATTCCCTCATTTAAACCAGGAGGCTTATCTGGTCTCAACTGTCACTGCCAAAGTGTTTCATTTTGTTCAACTACACTCCTGTGATTACCCTGTATAAGATCCTTAGGTACCTGTTCCAGACTGGAAAATAAAACCATTCTACTCTGTTTACACACAAAACTATTTTTAAATAGGGCATTATTCTGGCCCTTAACTTTAATAGAATATAAATGTTCCTTAACAAAACAGTGTCATGCTTACCAAGAGCAGGACCAAAGCCTTGGCCAATACTTGACAGACCTGTGAAAAGTTGAGGGTGAAGTAATGTCAGTAGCAATGCATGTTGCAGCACAACAAGGTAATACATCCATATATATCATATTTAGAGTAGCTACTGTGTTACTTGTTGTACTGGTCACAATCTGAGTATGAGTGTATAACTGAGGTTAAAGCCTCTTCCCCCAAAGAACAAAGACCTGACTCACAAGTAAAAGTACATACAGCCTGACACACTGACTGCTACAGTATTACAATGCTGTTAACAATAAGCCTACCTGCATGCTCCTCTGCTGTGGAATCCTTTGGCGCCCACCTTCAAGATGTATGGTATGATGGATGCCTGGGTGCTGTTGTGTGTGCCTAGATTTTGCAGGAATTCCTCAGTGGCCAAGAGTGGTTATTCTTCTGAAGGTCCTCCACCGGTGATGGCATGATCCCTGGCTACATCTGCTGCCCTTTGTTATGCAGCATTGATCATGTATGTTGTGCTGTGTCAAACCTGCTCATATGTCCTGCCCTGATGGCCTGTGCCATTCACATCACAGACAAGGTCTGCCCACAATGCAGACCACTGTTCTCTGTTTTGCCTCCCCCTGGACAGTAGGATGTGATGATGTTGCCTTAGTCCTTCTAGTATAATTTCATTTGCCACATCAGAGAAGGGTGCATGGCATCTAGGGTACATTATTCCTGAAAGACAACAAAAGGGGAACACATTATAGGATCACATATATGGAAGTACAGTATGTAGAGATACAGCATGGACAAAATGGCTGGCACTATCCACTGCTTGCTCACACATGTCATACTCCACAGTGTGCAAACATACTAAGTGTGTGGATACAATTGAGATAGTAGCAATAGTCAGCTATTCCCATGTATGCCATGCCAGATACTGCTGTATGATCATATATCCAACACTTGAGTCTACTATGGTGTGTCCTCTATGGGCAACCCCCCGATAATATGTCATAAGAACAGTGCCACACAAATAGCAGTGTGATATTACAACCACTATAAAGGGACAGTCCAACTAGAGTGTGCCACAATGACAAATGACAATGCATTCTTGATGTATTTTACATCCTGTGTGGGTGTAAGACAGCAGGAGATCAATGACATGTCATTATCACAGGTCTACGACAGGCTTAATGCTGTAATCCCTATTCCCCGTAAGTCTATTCACCCTTCTGCATCCTGTTGTACACAAAATCAGTTACATACCTGATGGAGTGCAGTACTCCTCTGTTGATATGTGGTGATAGTAAAGTTGTCACAAAGGCATGCTCTGTGTGAGGAAAGTCTCATACAGAATGGTTCCCCATAGCTAACTTCTTGCCTGTTAAATGGGCCTATATACTGAATGTTCAAACATTCAAAATTCCGAATCTCATATGGTCGACACCATATGATCGGATTTTTGAATGTTCGAACATTGTAACTGAGATCTCCGTACAGCACGGAATGGGAAGATTTCCATTTTCCACACTGTAGTGCAATCTCGGAGTTGGTATATTTAAAGAGTGGGGGGGGGGTGAGGGGTGCATGGGGGCTTGCCCCCCTGCTTAGGGCATTCAGGGAGGTGTTTTGTGTTGTTTATTTTTTTTATTAGATATTCAAACTTTTGAAAGTTTGATCATATGGTATCGACCATATGGTAGTCAAACTTTCAAACGTTCAGTTATCTAATATAGACTTTTTTAAACATGCTTCTCATCAGCAGATAACTGCCTCTAAACCAATCTGTGAGTCTGAAATGCTAATTGCACCCAAAACAGCTGATTTGCACAATCATCAGCCAATGACATGCAACCAATGTGCAATAAATAAGGCCTTCATGTAGATTAGGGCCCCTTTCTGATATGTTGTGCTGGACATTACCAGGGTGAGTAGACTACATTGTCACAGAGGGTAGGTCTGTAGCAGAAACCTTTGCAAAGAGATGTGTGTGCTACAGGCTGCAACTTCTGCTGCAGGTAGTAGACATAGGGAGAGAGTGTGAACACGTTGGAGGACAACAAGCTGTAGGAGTAATTATGGGAGCCATGGCAGCCTTGTTGTAGAGGCAGAGCCAGAGTGAGGCTACGCTTCCCACTCGAATTAAGGCATGTGTTTAAGGTAAGTATGTTAGACAATGGTATCGCTAAGAGAGTACTAGGCAACATGTTTGGTGTGTTTTGAGTAAGATGAGATATAAATATAACAATATGCCCACCATTTGGCCAACTGCCAGGCCATGTGTTATAGTCTGGTAGTAATTTACAGCATGTATGAGGGAGGCCTTGTTACAAGCAGGGACTTCCAATGTATATGTTATCTGTGCAGCTGTGATAATTTGCACAGTGACTTTGGATGGATTGTGTGGTGAACTCTGATATTAGTGGCCGTCATTTGCAGTACCTGCATTGACATTCTCTGTGAATGCATATTAATGCATGATGTGACACTTTTATGCACATATAGTTTTGCTATAGGGATATGTGAAGTTTGTTCCTATTTGCAGACCTGTGCCTTCTATCAGTGAAAATCAGACATGTCATTTGAAATGCATTGTGTGGATAAAAAGTGCATGACTCAGTCATTAATTTCTGCCTTCACAATACTGTACATTCACTTCTACACACCACTGGATTTGAACCCAAGATTGTGTGTGGCAGAATTAACTGCTTGCAAGGCATTTAACAGACTAAGCTACTGAGTTACTGCTACAGCAGGTGTATTTGCAAAATATATGTGCATGCATACAAGCTGTGACCAACATTTTCTACATCCATCAGTATGTGCATGGCTTTATATGGATGTATTTCTACACCAGGGTCCCAGTTGGACATGTATTTTGCCATGAATGCCTTAGCAGGTGTCTTTCATACATGTTGCTGCTGAAGGGCACATTTACCTGCTATCACAGGCCTCACTTACATCCATTATGTGTTTGGCTTTCTAGCCAGGGTACACTCCCATTTTTTCCATTACTTTTTAATCAAGTTTGTGAAACACATTTAATGACTCTAACTGGCAATTACTATGTTTTGTTTAAACCATCTGTTTTTAATTAAGAGTTGTGTGTCATGGCAGGTTAATTCAGTGGTCTGCAGGTGCGATGGTTTTGAGCTCAAAATATGGGACAGATGTTTACTTTGTACATGTGTATTACAAGTTTAAAAATGCATATAGTCAATATAGCTCTATTTAGCTCAGCTTAGTGAAGTTGCATGAAGCAGCAAGTTGTGCAGCTATACCCTAAAATATAAAGAAAAGAAAAATAGAGAGATAAGAAAGTGCTGAAATGGGGTACAAGCAGGGGAAAAACATAATGAAAGGCAGATAAGGATGTGCAGGAAAGGTGTAGGAAAGAACCACAGCTATCCATTTCTTGTACAGCAACAACTGTGCACTTTGACAGGCCCATTATTTTTTTAAGGTGATAGTGGAATGTTGGGGAAGGGACATAGGTACATTTGGGAGATGTAAATTGGGTAGGTGAGGATGCATTTGCAGACAGACAAGACAGCAGACATGGGTGGTGTGTGACACATGAGGGAGGTTGTGGAATGTTGGGGAAGGGACATAGGTACATTTGGGAGATGTAAATTGGGTAGGTGAGGATGCATTTGCAGACAGACAAGACAGCAGACATGGGTGGTGTGTGACACATGAGGGAGGTGAACACCTTGAATAAGGAGGGTGTTGTTGAATCCAAGTCCCATGTGCCTCCAGACAGCAGCAGCATGACTCACATCTCCACCCATGGGACTGTCGCCACTGCTCCTTCACTGCCTACTGGGTGTCAGTGCTGGAGGCTGAACATCGGGGGGAGGCTGCCCCACTAGGTTGGCCAGCATGTCCTCAATCTGGCACAGGAGGTGGTCAAACTCATGGTAGACTATCCTGTGCACCAAGACCAGTAGCTCATCCTGGGTGACAACAACCCCTCTACCACCACACTCAGACGGGTGCCAGGCCCCGTCCCATGGGGCGGTACCACCCAGTGCCACAGGAAGTGCAGGGGTAGCAGAAGGAGCACCACTGGTCTATGTCCCAGATGTGCTGGGACATGGTGCCACAGCCTGATGAGGCAAGGTAGGTGGATCAGCCAAAACCCAGCCTACCTTGACGTGCTGTGGTAAATGAGGTATAGTGATAAGTTAAAGTTAGTAATAACCAAACCATTGTTAGTATTAAAAGAACGGAACATCATTTTAATTAATCCAAATACATATTAATGTATATTATGGGTAACACAACAGTAAATAACATAACAGTCAGTATAGTAACAGCATGCCAGTAAGAAGTAAACCTAGGGCCAACAAAATAGTTTAACAAAGTATGTTAGTAGTGAATCATGATAACACATAACAATAATAGATCGCATTTTGCAAAAATATAGTTAGTTTAACAAAATATGTTAATATTAAATCATAATAATAAATAAATGAAGATAAGGGGTGGGAAGAGAGAGAGAAACAATCCATTACTGACAATGCAGACTATATCCCTGAAAACACTGATAATAAATACTCTACAGGTGTATAGTGTCAGTTTTGAGTACAGTGACTACGATTCTTATATAGCTGATGTAGCAAGGACATACCTCTCAAGCTGTTAGCATGGGTCAGTATGGGCTGAGCAATAACAAATGCAGGTACACAACTACACAGAACACTTTCACATAATGTGGACTTCTATGTCTACCAAGGTGTTCTGTAAGCAGATTTGGTAATACATTGCATTCCATTTAATCATTTTATGGTAATCCTGTGACAGATGGATTAGGCAGTTTTAATTACATTACATGAAATCATGACACTTGAGAGGCATGTTTGTGTACAGTACATAAACTAGACATCAGTCATGCATTAGTTGGCAGGCATGGGAATAGAAATCAATAGCTGTGACTGCAGGGGACATCTGCAAAAAAATTAACATTGACTACAGCAGCTTAGTACAGACATCCAAGGACTACAACCATTGTGGAAATATGTATACAGATGTATTTAGGAATCAACAATGCTGTGTAACACTTTATTGGTATTGCTAATAACTGTCTGTGAAATGTAACCATAATCATATCTGTTCCTAACATGGCTACCTCACCCATATAACTTTTGTTCCTGGAGTGGGAGAAACAGACAGCATTATGTGACTGAATTCATTTTACATTCTAGAACTATTACAGTGCTATACTTGACTGCAGTGACAGTAGAACACACATGCATAGAATACAGACGTACTGCATTCATTAGAACAGATGCATGTAGGAATAAACAATGCTGCTTAACACTTTATTGGTATTGCTGATAAATGTCTGTGAAGTCCACACAATATCTGCCCCTAGAGTGGACTACCTCACCCATATGCCTTTATTACCTGAAGTAGGAGGAACAGAGAGCATTATGTGACCAATATTGGCCTGGAGACAGCCTTGGACTGTACTATGAGTTAAACAATACAGTTTGCAGGCCATTGGTTTAGCATTCTACAGCTATTAGAGTGTTACACTTAACTGAAGCAACCTTACCATAGACAAGCAATGCATATAGCTCTACTGCAATGGTTACCATTTTTATTACTGTTATTGGTATTTGATATTGTTTATTGCAATACAGTTGTTATTGTTCATTTATTGCACTGTAGCTCTAATTGCCCATTTATTGCACTACAGTTCTACTTGCCCATTTATTGCACTACAGTTTTTATTGTGTATACTTTATTACAGTAAATGATTTACTCTTTCTTGCTTATTGCACTACAGTTAGCATAATAAATCCATGCATACCACACTCACGGTGCAACCTGGCTAGGTGCCCGGCATGGGATTCAACATTTCAAGCCCTCTCAGCTTCAGCTGTTGGGAGAGAAGCACATCATTATGCATGCCAGTTTTGCAGACATTCAGCTTGCATATTGGTAAAATAGTGGAAAACATACTTACATATTTGTGGGGGATTCCCAGCTCTGGATTCTTGGACCCAGTTGTCCAAGGTTCCTCTCTTTCTCCTCTTCAGGTCATCATAATGGTGATGACACTGCTCAGCTGTGCGGGAGATACCAGTTACACTGGTGAGTTCCCTGTCCAACTGGTCCCAGTCCTCCACCTTACACTCTGAGCCCTGGAAACCACCCTGCAGCAGTCTGGGTTCATGACTTTTTACCAGGAGGCCAACAAAGACCCTGGACTCCTGAACACCCCATCTCTGCACCTGAAAGCATGCACCTTCATCAGCACTGCCTGCTACTAGTTGATCAGACTCCAAATACTGTTGCAGAATTCCTGCGTATTGCGCGTAATATAGGCTGTTTTCCTGACTTTACACTGCATTGAGTAACATTCCAAAAAGCGCCACATCACTTAGCAGAGCACAAACCTGCTAACTAGATCTAATCAGTGTGAAAACTCACAACCAAGGTTTTAGCTAAGCTTAGGACTGTGCAAACAAAAGTAGCCATTAGCATGTTTAAGCAGTGCTCAGCACAGTGCAGCAGTACCATATTTCACAAATTTGTTTTTAAAATTAAACATATACAATAAACTAAATTACAGACATCTTATCACTGCTACGGACTCGAACCCAAGACCTACTAAGCAATACGCTGTATCTCTACCCATTTAGCTGCTTGAATATTATGAAAACTAGTATACCTTTGCATATACTACTGGGCTACTTGTTAGTATTGCTAAGTACTGTGGCGTTCCATGCAAACATGCTTAAATTGACCCAGACATAAATAATTAATTATATTCATTTTCTATTTTTAGATATCTAGCAACTGTTGGCTATGTATGTGTAAGCACTGCTCGGCTCTGCAGCACTCTGCACCACACCGCACAAACAGCAATTAAAAAAAAATATAAAATAAGAAAAATATGTCATTATGATAATAAATGACATCCAGTTTCTATTTTTAGATGTCTGGCAGGTGTCAGCTGTCTATATGTGAGTACGGCTTGGCATTGCTGTCCTCTGCGCTGTGCAAACATGCAGGATTGAAAAAAAAAATTAAAATAAAATATTATGCATTTGACCCAATTCACAACATTTCTACAGTAGCTGGGAGTAGTACAGGGAGCCTCACCCTATATGCATCCATAGCCATGGGTAGCCTCTATACTTCTCCCTACACCAATTCAATATCCCTGTTTCTATGCTGTCCCTTGGCAGCGTGCCATCGTTAATATGCATGGCATGCTGCGGGGGGGGGGGGCATAGCCATGTACATGGAAAAATTCCATGTATGCTCTACACAGTGCCTACACAGATTTTATTAAATCCTGGGGTCTGTTTTCAGTGGTGTCTCAGGGATAGAAGCTCCAAGTATGTATAAAATGCATAGTTAGACATAATTAGACATACTTGTATAAGGTACATTACTAACTGCAAAAACCAATACAGATGAGAAATACAAATCTAGCTAAAAATGTTTACATATTCTTGCATCTGTAAATATGTGTATGTTCTACAGCATATCCTTGTATCTATACATTTGTTTTGTTCATTTTTTATATGAGTCAATTCACCCAAGGTTTGCCTGCAAATGGTCCATTGAAATAAGTGCACTACCCTAGCAAACAAATACAAATAAATAAAAATAAATAAAAACAAATAAAAAAATAAGTGTTCTAATGTACTTACTAGTAAATGAACAAGTGACAGCATATACAGAAATGCCATATGAATCTAGCTGAGCAAATACGGTTTATGTTTACTTTAATAATAAATATTTGGATTATGTAGTGAATTAAAAGAAATGGCTATATAGCAGGTAAAGCACATGTAAAAATAATGTCATAAAAATCTGTTGCACCAAAGTTGTACAATGTGTATTTAAAAGATGTTTAATTAAATGTTTGTTTTTGAGAATAAACTTGGACTAAAGGCATCATTGTTCAGAAACATGACTACATAGCTTGAGTTGCATTGTTTTATAGTTATTTGTAGATTTAGAGAGATACATAAGACAACCAGTGAAGGATAAAACCTACCCAAAACTTATGGGAGGTGTGTGTGTGTTAACCATTGTTGGAAGTGTCACCTGTGTGTGTGCAAAAATTATTTGAATAGAATAAAGACAATGTTCAACTTCAAACAAGTTTAAGCTACATAGTGAAAGGGGGCATTTCCATGATAACTGCATGCGATCTGTTAAGCTATGCTATAACTTTATTCCAGTGACTAAAGTGAGTTATTTTTTGACAGAGATCATACCTCTCAGCTGTACAGATTATTCCAGAATGTCCAGATTTTGGCCTTGTATTTTGGTCCATTTTTCATAAAATTATGTTTTCTGGCAAATTAGTGGTAAATCATTAAAGACTGAAGTTAGAAAACAATGACATACATTTGAGTTTCTGACTTCATATCCTTCACAAAATTCATGCTAATGCAAAACCTGTTATTCTATCAACTTTCTAAGTTTGTAAGAGCGAAATTTAAAAAAAAATTGTCCCTATTTTTTAGCCTTTGTCCCACTTTTACTGATGGCTTTGTCCAGTTTTCTTGCTCTGAGAGGTTGAAAGCTGTGCAGAGATTGCATTATTGATTTCCTTAGTTGCATTATTGGTTTAATCATTGGTCCTATTTGGAAAAAAATGAAAGGAAATATATAGGAAAAAATCATAGGACAATGGCAATAACAAAGTAATGTGTACTGATGATATAGGTCACAAGTCATTCTATGTGCATGTCATTCCACTAGCTTACAACATAAATATATATTGATATAAAAATGTTGTCTTTAACAATTGAAAAGTTTTGCATGGCTACCCAGACATTTGAAAGAACTGGATGAGAAAACTATGTTTGCTATGTGATAAAGGTAATAATTTAAAGATGGTGTGGTTAAAACATTTAAGGGTGTTTTTTTCACAAAGTGGAATAGGGTACACATGAGGAAAGACCTTGGGACTTATCCTAATATGTTTTCTGGAAAACATCAATATATTTTCAATGGGAAAGTATGGATTCTGGAGCAAAGTTTTACTAATATAAAGTTAATGGTAAATTTATTTCTAATAGTGAACTTGTTTATTATGGCACTATATGTTTGTTATGCAACAGTGATAGAACTGAAGAACATCTGTATGTAATTAAGTAAAAAAAATGGGTAAGAAGTTATACAAGCAATGCACTGAATGTTCATTTTTCAAGAAAGTTTTATTCTTTGTTGCGGGTTATATCATAGAAAGTCTGTTTGGAGGAGAAAAAGTAAAATAGCACATTAAGTTGAATGCCAGACATCATCCCGGTCATAATAGGCTTTTAATTATGCATGTTTATTAAAGTCAAATCCACTTAGATAATTCTATTGAATCATATTTATTATTTATTTATAAGTTCTTTTTTGTACTCTTCACTAAAATTTAGACTTGTCTCAGTCATCTGATTAGTCACATGACACTCCAAAAACAAAGTTAACAACAAACCAAATAAATGCAAAGAAGGAAAAAAACACGCTGAGTCCTAAATAAATGTAGTAAGCACTTTTGTTTACTCAAAAATCAGCAAACTTCTTCAGACCTTGTTCAGTCACATGACACTGTTTTAGCTATAACATATCTTGTGTTTTTGTTTTACCTAATTTCTGTAGAAGTCCCTTGAAAGAAAAGTGGTTAACTGAAGAATTATGAAAGTCTTGGTCATTAAATTTGTTCCACTATATTGTTTTTTTCACAAGTTAACCCTTAAAGCTTCTTGCTGTTGTGCTTAATAGAGTTATCTTTTTCCAGACTCATAAAATAATTGCTGTGCTACATACACCATGTCGAGAATTATTACAAGATCACTGATAATAACAAATTCAGAAGTGGATTCAAGAAGTTCACCTAAGAGAGAAGTTACAGAAGTGAATATCATGAACACATTAACAAATAGTTATGGTAGGAGACTCAGCACAATTCCTACATAAATAATCTCATTTGTCTGAATTTCAGTGTCTTTAGCTTTAAAAGCTGTCACATTCTTTATGCTGCCAATATGAAGGCCTTCTAAAAGTAAATTACATCTCTTATCAACCAACAGCTTTAAAATTTGTTTACTATTTTGTTCAGTCATATTTGTATTGTTTGTATAGTAGGGCAAAGTGCTTTACAGCTTTTTCGAGCTGTCTATAGAGTTTTTGTGCAAATGTAGTGTCTGCCATCAGTGGCAGCATGAATATCTCTAATGAATAAACCTTGCTGTTATAGCCAGGTTCATACATATAAACCTTGCTATAAACAAAACTGTTTATTTTATTTTATTTTACATTTGTTGACCGGGATAGTCCGACTGGATGCATGTCCATTTTCAGCGGATGCCCGGGGAGAAAAGCTCCAAGGGTAAGCCGATACAGCATTACATATTACAAACAGACTATTTACAGAGATTACATAAGTAAGCAAGTTAAGCAAGTTCCACAGGTTACAGTTAATCCTGAGCACAAGTCAGGATTAAATTAAATTACACAGTAAACTGGTTAACAGATTTTTACACATTCTAGAGAGAGTTAGCCAGGCTTGATACATTGACATAGCCAGTTAAGTGACAAATGTTGTTTGAGTCTAGTTTTAAATTGACCTAAGGTGGAAAGTAAAGTAATATTAGCTGGAAGAGAGTTCCAGGATCTACTTACAGAGTTTGCAAAGAGAGAATCACCGGCTGTGTTATTAATTTTGGTAGTCTGAATTAGTAGTTTGTTAGAGGATCGAAGCAGTCTAGGATTGTTATAGGGGGTGATAATATTTTTAAGTGCAGGAGTATTGTCCAGATTATAGAGGATTTTATAGGCCATAATCAGTTGGTTATACTGGATTAGGCTGGGTAGTTCAAGCCACCCAAGATGATTTAGATTGATGCAATGATGTGTCCTAAAAGGCAGCCCAGTGGCAAACCTGGCAATGTGGTTGTAGCAAATTGAGAGTTTGTTAAGGACAGTCTTGTTTAAATTCGAGAGTAGAGGGGATGCATACAGAAGGGTTGAAAGAAGGTGAGAGCGAACTATGGCAATTTTAGCTGGAGAGGTTAGGAAGGCTTTTATTCTGTAAAGTGACCCTAGTTTTTTATTGATGGTTTTGATAGTTTGATTAACATGTAGGTCAAATTTTAGATTATTGTCTATGATGACACCTAATAGTTTTGTAGATGGGTCAGGGGAGATTATTGTGCCATCATTTGATTTTATGGTAAAGGTGAAAGAGGCAGACCTATGTGTTGGTGAAAATAACAGCAGTTTAGTTTTTTTGGGATTTAGGATCAGACGATGTTCAGAAAGCCAGTTTTCTATGGTATTAAAGGTGGTCTGGGTAGCTGACCATAACTCTACTGGAGATGTGGCTGAGAAAATCAGAGTAGAGTCATCAGCATATTGGATACAGCTGACTTTTGGGATTACAGTATAAAGGTCGTTGATGAAGATGGAGAACAGCAAGGGCCCTAGTATAGAGCCTTGTGGTACTCCGAGGGTGTTAGGTAGAAGGTTAGAGAGTTTGTTCTGCCAGAGGACAGCCTGCTGTCGACCATTCAGGTAGGATTGAAACCATTCGAGGGCTCCAGTATCTAGACAGAATGTTTGCAGGGTGTGGATTAAAAGTTGGTGATCAACCATATCGAATGCCTTGGAAAGATCTAAAAAGAGGGCTGAGGATATATAATTATTGTTGCAATTATGGTTTATGGTGTTAGTAAAGGCTAGGAGGGCTGAAGTAGTGCTGTGATGAGGACGGAAGCCATGCTGAGTGTCTGCCATAAGGCGATTTTGGATTAGGTGGTTCATGAGTTGTCTATGAATACATTTTTCCATAATCTTTGCAAGTAGAGAGAGTATAGCTATTGGCCTATAATTGGAGAATTCAGTAGAGCTGCCTCCTTTCTGAAGTGGGATTACATAGGATATTTTCCAGATGGTGGGAATTTTAGCTTCTACTATGGTTCGATTGATTAGTATTGAGATGGGGTAAGCAATAGCAGCAGCTGATTTTTGTAGGTACTCGGCAGGGAGTTGATCAGCAGAAAGTGTAGTGGGTTTTAATTTTTTGATCAAGGTACGGATAAGTGAAGTGGCGACTGGTTGGAAGCTGAACGCGAGTAGGTTTCTAGGGGTGCTACTTTCAGGACCAGGGGAGCTAGGAGGTAGTTGGCTAGCTAGGGCTTGAATTGTCTCAGTAAAGAATTGGTTAAAACTATCAGAAACATCTTCAGGGGTTTTAGCAATAGTAGTAGCAGTGATTAGGGTTGAAGTTTGTCCAGGATGTAGTAGATTATTTAAACCTGCCCAAAACTTCTGAGGGTTATTTTGATTTACTGTCTGTAAATTACAGTAGTATTGTTTTGTGTCTTGTAAAATTGATTTTTTGGTTTCGTTCCTGGATTGCCTGTATTTAATGTGATCTTGAGGGTCTTTAGAAGAAGGCCATAAAGCCCATGCTTTGTTTCTAAGGGTAATTTTGAGTTTAGACTCTATAGAAAGCCATGGTGCAGTTTTTGCCTTGGTTCTCTTTGAACGAACAGGTGCATGCAAATCAAGGATCTCAAGGAATTTGTTGTTAAAGTATGCTACTGCTTCCTCTAAGGGGAGATGTTTTAGAATAGACCAATTACATGAGTTTAGTTCTTGTTGGAATTTGGCAGGGTCAAAGTTTTTATTGTTTCTAACCTTTCTGAGTAAGGGTTGTTGGGAATTAATGGTTTTGTGCTTAATTACATATGTGAGAAGGTGATCACTTAGGCCATTAAGGAGGGTACCAGAGGTGTACAGTTGGGGGTGACTGTTTATGGGTACCCAGTCAAGTATACTTTCTTTTTGGTTGGGTTTACCTATCCTGGTAGGGGTGGATATGATTTGTGTAAATGCATGCAGGTTAATATGGGTGGTTGGGGATTCTGAGGAACAGGTGCCCCAGTCTATGTTAAAGTCTTCAAGAATTAGGGTTTCTTGGGGGTAGTGACATGATAGCCAGTGCAGGATATCTTCAAATGTGGATATATTGTTACATGGGGGAATGTACATACAGATGATATTAATGCATTTATTTTTATTAAGTTGCAATTTGATGGCAAGAATCTCTGAGTTATTAATCTGAGGAGGTTGTATTACATCTATGGTGACATTCAACTCAGATTTATAGAGTACAGCTACCCCACCCCCATTCCTCAAAGCACGATCCAGCCTGTGTATGTTATACCCAGGTGGTAACACTTCATTGTCTTTAGTGTAAGGTTTTAACCAGGTTTCAGATAAACAGAGAATCTCAGGGGAGTGGACATCCAGAAGTGCATGCAATTCATGTACCTTGTTATTAATGCTTCTAATATTGAGATGACAGACTAGGAGAGAGTTAGTTGCTCTATTAATTGTAGGTTTGTAGCTTAGATTGCAAGTAGAGGGGGTATGTGTATCTGAAGTGAGTGGGCCAGGGTTGGGGTGAATATCACCACCAAGTATTAGGTTGAGTCTATACTTGGTGATGAACTTCAGGAATTTGTTTATTAGTTTGTGGTAGTGTTTGGATCTAGAGCTAATGTGCCTGGGGTTGAGATGTTGATTGACTGAACAAGATGTTGGATAGGATCTGGTACTGTTAGTATGGTTGAAGGTGGAAGGATTTATAGCTGGGGTGATAGTATGGCCTTTTGGGACTTGAAATCCCATGAGAAACTGGTTTTCATACAAGGTAAGGAGGTATGGTGTGAACAAGAGGGGTAGTAAAGAGGAGTATATCATTATCTGTGATTCAGCTAGTGAATTAAGGAACTGTTTTACCTGGTGATGCAACACCAGAAGATAGAGTGGTGAGGTCAAGGTACTGGAAGGGGGATGGGAGAATGCCAGATGAAAGCTAATAGGTGCTATTAAATGTAGGTAGTAGAATGGGGGTGGATGGAATTATCCCAGATGAAAGCAGATATAATCTAGAAAGTGGGGGAGTGGCTATAGTACTATAAATTTAGAGGTACTGGGGGCGGGAGGGAATTGGGGGCAGGGAGGGGAGCGAAGAGAGCCCGGGCATAGCAAGGGCGAATGTAGCGGGGCTATTGCAGTTTACAAGGTTTCCTAAGGTGTGTTAAGCTATAAGATAAGTATTACAGCTCTTAATGTAAGAGTCAATTTACTTCAGTTACAGGGGAAGGAGGCAACCACTCAAGTAGAAACAGAGAGCCCTATAACTGTTTTCCCCATTTCAGGCATAGTCATTGAGCTCCATGCAATACAGTGCTGTTTTATTCATTTTTTTATTCACTTTTAGCTTTATAACCCTGTTTAAAGTGTTTCCTCAAGAACAGATACAAATGCCACACTTGTGAATAATCTGTTGGAAATCTACCAATAATTTATCTGTGATTGATAGCTTTACAGTTGTCCATACATTTAAATATGGGATCTCTGGCATCAAATGTGGACTTATGCTTCACATGATGTACAGGTAAACAGTCAAATGTCTGGTGAGTTGTCTGCCCATTTAAAAAAAATGCATTTAAATAAATAATGGGAAAAAACAACATACTGACATCTGAAGAAGCAGTGAGATCTGTGAAAGTGCTTATGTTGTTTTAAAATAAAAGAATGTGCATTTTATGCTGAGAGCCAGGTGTCATCTCATCATTCTACTTTTTTGGATTGTTTTACTCACATTTAAATACATATTTGCTATTAAGGCTTATAGCTGATGACCAGAAGCAAGCCTTGGTGATATCTGCACATAAAGAAGTTACCAATACTGAGCTAGGTAACTTCAGATCAACAAGTCAAATTTTTGTTATAGATAAAACCCTGTAAAATATTTTTATTAACAGCAGCAAGAATATATGACTTGGACATGCTGGAACTAAATCCCTTTGGATTTGTGGATTGTAGGTTCTGGTTGTTTACACTGGGACCTGTTAAATTCCATAAGGACTGGCTATGACTGATCACATCAACTGAGTGAGGTGTTACATCTCTTTCTCTAAGATGCAGTGATCCTTAAGGTGATTATATTTAATTGAGGGTATAGGCAATTCCTCTGCAACTGGGATATGGTGGAAAGATCCTTAAGGAAAAAAATAAAATGTGATCTTGTGAGAATACAAAATTGTCCATTTGGATGGTCTGCTTCATAATATTGGGAACTGTGATACTTGATTTCATAAAACCAGCTTACAGCCATTTAACATGGCCATTTTTAAAATATGTTTCTGGCTTTAGATTTTGGACTTCTAGAGCATTATTAGATGCTTGATGTGACAATGACTAATGATATTATTTATTACTGTAGCATAATAAAAAGCTTAATAGGAATAAAAGCCAATCCTGTCTTTTAAATTAAAATATGAACTAGTTGATAGGAAGGAGACAATAGGTATTATTATTATTATTATTATTGTTGTTATTATTATTTTTTTTTATTCTACAAAATTACTTCAAGAGTGATGAAGTTCTCTAGTTTATTATCCCAGAGCATTGCCTTGTGAGATTTATTTTTCATACATTAAACTAGCAAATAACATCTACATTTCCAAATTTGCTAATTACAGATAACTGCTGTGTAATATTGCCTAAACAAGACCATTCTTGTTTATGCTACTTGTTAATAGATCTGACTGGTACATGTCAAATGAGACCAAATAATTTTGAATGACTATATAATGTCACACAAGTGGTGCTCTGGACTGGAAAGGAGTGGGACTTGGAAGCCCTGATGAGAGCGGACCTGCCCCTCAGTGGCCAAGGAGAGTTCTGCAGGGCCGACCGAGGTCAGAGGGGGGTTCCCCTGAGAGGGTCCGAGGGCACAGGTGACACTGCATGATTTGGCAGCCTTCAAGAGATATGTAACCCAGAGAAAGAGCTCTCACACCTGGGTAGAAGTGGAATCCTGGAGGGGGGTCTGTCCCAATGGAAGTCTGGAAGGGGGAGAGAGGCAGAAAGTGACCAGGCAGGGAGTGCTCCCACCTGGTTGACAGGGTCTGGATCATGCTGGGACAGAAGTCCTTTAGGGAGCAGCTGGCAGATGGCTGTGGGGCTCAGGGAGCTCCTGTCCAGGAGTGTGGGGTCAGGAGGAGCCCCCCATGATGGAAGTCCTTAAGGGAGCCACTGGTGGAGGGCTGCGGGGTCCAGAGTGCTCCTGTCTGGGTGAGAAGGGTCAGCAGAGGACCCCACAATGGAAGTCCTCGAGGGAACACCGGGCGGATGTCTGTGGGGCCAGGACATCCCCTGCCAGGCAGGGAAAAGGCATCCAACCTCACCCAGTACCCGATGGCATCCTCAAAATATCACAAAGTCCCTAGAGCCCCTCTGGATGGGAAAGCAGGAGGACACGGAAGCCCTAATGGGAGAGTACCTGCCCCTCAGCAGCTGAGGGGATTTCCATGAGGCTGACCAGGATCAGGGGGAGCTCCCCTGAGAGGCCTCAAGGGCACAGGTTCACTACACGATTTGGCAGCCTTCAGGAGATATGCAGGAGACGGGGAGACGGGGATCGTGGTGCTCTAGACCGGAAAGGAGGGTGACTCGGAAGTCCTGATGAGAGTGGACCTGCCCCTCAGCAGCGAGGGGAGTTTCACAGGGCTGGCTGGGATCAGGGGGATGCTCCCCCGAAAGGCTTCGAAGGCACGAATGACACTGCAAGATTTGGTAACCTACAGGGGATACAGAGGAGGCAGAGATCCCCTGAGCCATGGCAAGGGCTGCAGCTGGGGAAGGAGGTCTCTTGGCAGCATTGAAAGGGAGGCCCACTGGGGTAGGCCTTGATGGAATTCCTCAAAGGAGTGCCGGGCAGAGAGCTGTGTGGCCCGGAGAGCTCTAGGTTGGGCAGAGACATCCAACCTTGCCCCATTCCCAAATGCGTTCTCAAAAAATTGCACAGTCCCCAGAATTGCACTGGATCGGAAAGGAGTGGGACTCGGAAGTCCTCATGAGAGCAGATCTGGCCCTTCATGGCTGAGGGGAGTTCTGCTGGAGTGGTCTCACCCTGCAGATTCGCTCCCCCAATTGTTCGGTGGGCACGCATGATCTGGCATGATTTAGCAGCTTTCAGGAGTTAAGTGATGACAGAACATCCTGTCGGAGTGTGAGTCCGGGTCCCAGCCCCAGGGAGAACATCCTGCCAGGAGTCTGTGCAGGGTTGAGGTGCTTTCCAGGGGCCCTTCCTCTCAGCCGGAAGTCAGTATGAGAATGGATCTGCCCCTTATTGGCCGAGGGGAGTTCCGTGGGGCCATTTGCACCCTTGTGGGTTTGCTCCCCCATCATCCAGTGGGCATGCATGATCTGGCATAATTTGGCAGCCTTCAGGAGTTAAGGGATGACAGGTCTTCCCATTGGAGTCGAGTCTTCATCTCAGCCCTGGTGTAATTGTCCTGCCAGGTGTCTGCACTGAGTTGAGGCACACTCCAGAGTCTCTTTCTCCTGGCCAGAAGTCTGCATGAGAGCAGATCTGCCCTTCAACAGCCAAGTGGAGTTCTGTGGGGCTGGTTGCACCCTGTGGGTTTGCTCTCCCGATCATCCAGTGGGCATGTGCGATCCAGCATGATTTGGCAGCCTTCAGCAGTTAAGGGATGACAGGGTGTCCCATCAGAATGTGCAAGTCCAAGTGCCCCAATCTGGGTCTGAGCCCCGGGAGAGGGAAAATGGGGTGTCCCGTCACAGTGCGAGTCCAGGTCCCAGCCCCGGTTGATGCCTCACCAGGTGTCAGAGTGGGGTTGAGGCTCCTTTCCCCAACAACCGACTCCCACTGGCAGAGGGCCCCCATGGTGTGGGTCTTTAGGTCATGGCTTGAGAGTCAAGTGTCTCTGCCTGGGATCAAGGTGTGGGTGGGGGAACGGGGTGTTCCATGTCCCTCAGGGGTGAAGTCAAGGTGAGACTGAAGAGCCCGGGCTGAGGTGAAGGGGTCCTGTTGTGCACCAGGCTGCTCCATTCCAGAGAGTGCCCCTGAGCATGGGAGCTGCGGGAGGTCTCTCCCTGTCTTTCCCTCTGGCTCTGAGTGCTGCCGTGCTCTGTGCTGGCCCATGGCCCTCTGGGGTTGTAGTCGCCTGTCCAAGACCAGCACCAGGGGTGCCCCCTCAGTGGGGAGAGGGACCCTTCCCATTGGCAGAGGTGCAGGCTCTGGTCCCTCCCCTCTGCCTGCCTGCTGAGGTGCTCCTATCTGGTTGATCCTGCCAGTAGCATATGCTTGTCTCAAAGATAAAACCATGCAAGTCTCAGTGCACAAGGATGCTACAGTGAAACTGAGAATGGTCCATTAAATCAGTTATGGTTCCTTTGATTGCCCCACTGTTACTTGGATACCTGTGGTAGTTCTAGAGCTAATACATGCTGATGTTCGCTGACCTGTGGGGATGCATGCATTTATCAGACCAAAACAAATCTGTGTCTCTGCCTGGCAGCTTTGGTGACTCTAGATAAACTCGGGCTGATCTATTGCCATCATGGCGGCGATGTGACATTCGAATGTCTGCCCTATCAACTTTCAAATACTAGACTACCATGCACCTTACCAGATGGTACTATCTGTGTCTACCATGGTGATCATGGGTAATGGTGAATCAGGGTTCGATTCCAGAGAGGGAGCCTGTGAAATGGCCACCACACCCAAGGAAGGCAGCAGGCACACAAATTACCCACTCCCGACTCAGGGAAGTAGTGACTAAAAATAACTCTTTTGAGGCCCTTTAATTGGAATGAGTACACTTTAAATCCATTAACGAGGATCTATTGGAGGGCAAGTCTGGTGCCAGCAGCCATGGTAATTCCAGGTCCAATAACGTATATTAAAGTTGCTGCAGTTAAAAAGCTCGTAGTTGGATCTTGGGATTGGGCTTGCAGTCCGCTGTGAGGTGAGCTACCACCTGTCCCAGCCTCTGCCTCTTGGTGCTCCCTCAATGTCACGGAGGTCCAAAGTGTCTACTTTGAAAAAATTAGAGTGTTCAAAGCAGGCCGGTCACCTGAATACTTCAGCTAGGAATAATAGAATAGGACTCCAGTTCTATTTTGTTGGTTTTCAGAACTGGGGCCATGATTAAGAGAGACAGCTGGGGGCATTCATATTGTGCCACTAGAGGTGAAATTCTTGGACCGGTGCAAGATGATTGAAAGTGAAAACATGCCAAGAATGTTTTTATTAATCAAGAATGAAAGTCGGAAGTTCGAAGACGATCAGATACCGTCATAGTTCTGACCATAAACAATGCCGACTATCAATGCGGCAGCGTTATTCCCATGTCCTGCCAGGGAGCTTCCAGGAAACCAAAGTTTTTGGGTTCCGGGGGGAGTATGGTTGCAAAGCTGAAACTTAAAGGAATTGAAGGAAGGGCACCAGCAGGAGTGGAGCTTGCGGCTTAATTTGACTCAACAGGAGAAACCTCACCCGGCCCGGACACAGAAAGGATTGACAGATTGATAGCTCTTTCTCAATTCTGTGGGTGGTGGTGCATGGCTGTTGTTAGTTGGTGGAGCGATTTGTCTGGTTAATTCCGATAATAAAAGAGACTCTGCCATGCTAACTAGTTATGCAGCCCTGTGCGGTCGTCTCTAACTTCTTAGAGGGACAAGTGGCTTTCAGCCACATGGAATTGAGCAATAACAGGCCTGTGATGCCTTTAGATGTCCGGGGCTGCATGCGTTCTACACTGAATGGATCAACGTGTGTCTAACCTTGGCTGACAGGTCCGGGTCATCTGCTGAACCCCATTAGTGATAGGGAATGGAGATTGCAATTATTCCCCAAGAACATTGAATTCCCAGCAAGTGCAGGTCATAAGCTCACATTGATTAAGTGCCTGCTCTTTGTACACACTGCCCATTGCTACTACAGATTGAATAGTTTAGTGAGGTCCTCGGATCAGTCATGGCCCTGGCGGTGTGCCGAGAAGGTGATCAATCTTGACTATCTAGAGGAAGTAAAAGTCATAACAAGGTTTCTGTAGGTGAACCTGTGGAAGGATCATCAATGTTGAGGGTCCCGGGATGGCGCCTTCCCTGGGTACAAGGGCCACTCCTCACTCTGCCTCCCTGATCCTCTCTGTCTCTCATTCCTGCTCTTCTCTCTCTCTCAGTGCGCCCCAGCGGAGGCTGTCAGGACTGAGCCCATGACTCCCAGAGGAGGGAAAGGGCAGGGGGAGTAAGAGGAGGTTGGGCAGCATCCATACCCCTTCACCTCCTGGCGGTAGGAGGGAGGGAGGTCTCATCAGCACAGCAGGAGGTGCGGGCACTCCTCCATCACCCCCAAGAGGATGGCCATGGAAGGGGTGCCCAGCCCGGTGGTGAGGTCCACTGCATGCCCCAGAGGTGACTGGCTTCTCAGTGTGGGAGGGGGAGGGAGAGGCCCTCCACTCTGGCCACACAGGGCCACTCCCAGGGGTCGCACACCAGTGTCCTCTCCCCTCGACGGCAGTTGCGGGTACCTGTGGAGAACTCCCCCACGGGGTGTCAGTTTGAAGACCCAGAAGGTCAGTGTTTTGGCTGCACGCCAGCTGCTGCAGGACTCCCTGCCATCTGGCCTCCTGTGACAATGTCCATGAAATGTCAAATGCTCATGACTGGAGCAATGCCACGTGGAAAGCGGTGCCCCGGTGACTGAGAAGAGAATGGTACAACTCTGAGCGGTGGATCATTTGGCTCATATGTCAATGAAGAATGCAGCTAGCTGTGAGGACTAATGTGAATTGCAGGATACATAATCATCAACACTTCGAACACACTTTGCAGCCCGAGGTTACTCCCAGGTCTACGCCTGTCTGAGGATCATTGTGCCTTCCATCGCCCCCTGGGGTGTCCAGCCCCCACTGAGGGTGCAACCGGGGAGTCAAAGGAGCCCACCACGGGCCCCCCATCCCCCCAGGGGGAGACGTGGATGGAGGAGAGGAGTCTCCTGCCTCCCCGAGCCGGGAAGCCTGTCCAAGAATGGGAGAGAGTAGGCATGCATCTGGCCCGACCCCTGGAGGCTGTCAGTGAAACCACCACCAGGCTGCCCTCCCAGCACGAAGCCCGATGCCTGCCTGGTTCCCATTTGCCAGGGCCGTGTCAGCCGTCTTCCTCCGACACCTGGAGTTTGGCAGTGGTGGTGGGGAGCAGGTGCTGTGGCCAGGGGAGGATGGGCATCCATCCATCCCAAGGCCCCCACTGGCTGACCTCTCCACCTGCAACCACGCCCAGAACATGGCCTCAGATCAGGTGTGGTGACCCGCCATATTTAAGCATATTACTAAGTGGAGGAAAAGAAACTAACAAGGATTCCCTCAGTTACAGTGAGTGAAGAGGGAAGAGCCAACACTGAATCCCTGCTCAGCTGATGGGCGCAGGGAAATTTGGTGTACGGAAGTCCATCTCCAAGGCGCCACCCAGGGGACCCAGGTTCTTGTGATGGAGGCTCAGCCTGTGGATTGTGTGAGGCCTGTGGTGGCCCCCGGCACATCTGGATCAGGTCTTCCTGGAGTTGGGTTGTTTGTGAATACAGCCCAAAGTGGGTGGTAAACTCTATCTAGATAGAGGACAAGTACAGTAAGGGAAAGTTGAAAAGAACTTTGAAGAGAGAGTTCAAGAGGGAGTGAAACCATTCAGAGGTAAATGGGTGGGTCTGCGTGGTCCACCCAGAGGATTCAACTCAGCAGCCACACCCAGGTGAGGTGGGCCCCCCTCCCCCTTCGGGTGGGTGGGGGACCATACCTGGGCATACTGGCCATGGTTGGGTACATTTCCTCCACTGCAGTGTACCATGAATGGCTCCGGGTTGCCCAGGAAGGCTGTGCAGAAGGTGGCTCCCCTCCCCTGAGTGGAGTGTTACAGCCCACAGCATCAGCCCTTGCCATGCCCCAGGGTCGTGGGAGACAACCACCACTGCACCCACCCCTGCCCTGACCCCCGGGTCCTGGCGGGACTGTCAACTGGGTCGGGCTGTCCTCATTGTGGGCCAATCACGTCCCACCACCAGGCCGGCGGGCTTACTTTTGGTGCCTGGGGTCTGCGGCGACGTCGTTGACCCACCCATCTCATCTTAAAAACAGACCATGGAGTCTAACAGGTGCATGAATCTGAGGGTGGTCAGGAGACCCCACGGCACAATGAAAGTGAGGGCTAGTGTGCACCAGCTGAGGCGGGATCCTCTGCCCCGCAAGGGGGGTGCACTGCCGGCCCATCACACCTGTCCCATCAGGGAGGTGGAGCCTGAGCGCACCTGGTGGGACTTGAAAGATGGTGAACTATGCCTGGGCAGGGCGAAGCCAGAGAAAACTCTGGTGGAGATCTGTAGCAGTCCTGACGTGCAAATTGGTCATCCAACCTGGGTATAGGGTTAAAAGACTAATTCAACTATCTAATAGCTGGTTCCCTCCAAAGTTTCACTCAGGATAGCTGACACTTGATAAATGCAGTTTTATCTGGTAAAGTGAAAAATTAGAGGTCTTGGGGCTGAAACGATCTCCACCTATTCTCATATTTAAATGGGTAAGCAGCACAACTCGCTGGCTTGGAGCTGGGCATGGAATGTGAGCTTCCAGTGGGCCAATTTTGGTAAGCAGAACTGGCGCTGTGGGATGAGCTGAACGCCGGGTTGAGGTGTCCGATGCCGACACTCATCAGACCTCAGAAAAGGTGTTGGTTGATACAGACAGCAGGACGGTGGCCATGGAAGTCAGAATCTGCTAAGGAGTGTGTAACAACTCACCTGCCAAATCAACTAGCCATGAAAATGGATGGCACTGGAGCATTGGGTCCATACCCAGCCATTGCTGGAGCTGGGAGATGAGGGAGTTATGCCGCAATGAGTAGGAGGGCTGCTGTGGTGGCACTGAATCCCAGAGTGAGGGCTGGTGAGATCTTGGTGGTAGTAGCAAATACTCAAATGAGAGCTTTAAAGGTCAAAGTAGAGAAGGGTTCCATGTGAACAGCAGTTGAACATGGGTCAGTCAGTCCTGAGAGATCGGCGAGCGCTGTTCCAAAGGGAATGGCAATGGCCTCCATCGCCCTTGGCTGATCGAAAGGGAGTCAGGTTCTGATCCCCAAATCCAGAGCGATGGAGATGGTCACCTCATGGCTTCCAGTGCGGTGAGGCAAATGATCCCAGAGAAGCCGGTGGGGGCCCCTGGGAGAGTTCTCTTTTCTTTGTAAAGGGCAGGTCACCCTGGAATGGGTTTGCCCAGAGAGAGGGATGCAGAAATGACTTCTGTTCATAGGTAAGTACTAGGCTAGTTGTCCTTGTGGGCCAGTTTAAGCACAGACAATTTCCTTTTCAAAGGTGAGAATACACAGTACCTTGTATCTGTGAGGTAAAAAACTAAACCATTAGATGGTCATAATGTGTACAATATTGATAATCCCTGGGTGGGAGAATATGCTCTTTATCTTGGGATTGTGTGATCTCAGAGTTAGTGCATATAAGTTGCAGGTGGTGTGGTGGGTGTAGGGGGTCTTGTCCCCCTGGAAAACACCTTCATTTGGTTTTGCCTGGAGCATGAGCAGTAACTGCTGATGTTCCATTTTTCAGTATTTTGACATCAACATTAAAGGTGTCAGTTTTGAGTCTGTCTGCTTAAATGGAGTACAGCATATCTATCTATCTATCTATCTATCTATCTATCTATCTATCTATCTATCTATCTATCTATCTATCTGTGCATGTGTGTGTGCATGTGTGTGTGCGCATGTGTGTGTGCGCATTTGTGAAGTTGACTGGAGAGAAAGTACAACAGTTCAAGGAATTACTCAGGGCTCTAGCACCCCAAGAAGAGGAGGAAATAGGTGGAGGTGGATGACACATTGCATCTTTAATCCCCCCTCTCTGCACGTGGCTGCTGAGCGATCCCTGGCGTCTACATTCTGTATACCAATCTGCTCAATGATTTTATACTCACCTTTTCCACTTCTGGTTGTGCCCTACTGGACTCCAAAGACCAGCTAAATCCACCTACCTAAATCTGCTTGGGTATTTCCTTACCTGGGTAATCTAAAAGCCACAGCAACTAATATTCTGCTCAAAGATTTTATACTCACCTTTTCCACTTCTGGTTGTGCCCTACTGGACTCCAAAGACCAGCTAAATCCACCTACCTAAACCTGCTTGGGTATTTCCTTACCTGGGTAATCTAAAAGCCACAGCAACTAATATTGTATGTTACAAACTAAATTAATTTTTGTTTTTCTGTTACGTACTTTATGTATATACTAGACCACTATACCTCCTAGGTGTACTAGTTAAACTGCCATATCTGCCAGCAGCGATACCCCCCCCGTTTTTTTTACTATTGTTGCTCTCCACTTTCTGTCTCTATGATACTGCAGCCCACAATCTGTATTGTAGTACCCCTCTAAACTCTCCCTTCTCCATTACTTTTCTTTTTATTTTTATCCAACTACTGCAATCTCTTTACAAGGCACTTACAGGCTTTGGCCACTAGATGGCAGTCTATACCTACCTCTAATCCCACTTTATTTCTCTTCCTTCCTCCTACATTAACTCTTTCACGCTTGTTGCACTCTTCTCCTTTACCATCTTCTTCCATAGTCCTTTATACCTTGCACCTATCTCCTTCCATAGTCCTTATAAACCCTTTACCTAACCCTCCTCTCCACCTCTACTACTCCTAGGTTAACCCTTACTCTCCCAGGTTTCCCCTCTATTCTACTTCCCCCTTCCTCAGACTCTCAACTTCTGCCTTTTGACTTACTGCCTCCTGTTCTTACCTTCCACCTTACTGATTGTTTCTTCTCACTGCTTTCACCTTACCTGGGTCTGCCCCGCTTCATTCACCCTATAGGCTCACTCCGCTCCCCTACCCTACCCTACCCCCAATTTTCACCCACCACCAGTGGTCCTAGCCATATACCTCACTTAAACACTCCCCTTTTTTCTTAACCAATCACACAGCTCCACATCATTAAGCCACTCCCCTATCTCTTTCTTATCCAATTAGTTCACATTACCACTCACATGAACTACTCCTATCTTACCTATCCTTACCATCCTCTATACTAACTACCTCCCATTCCACCTCCTTTTCAACCTCCATTAATTTATTTCTTGTATATTATAAACATCCCTCATTCTCCTAAAACAACCTTATCTTTTTTTCAACGTCACCAACTCACACAAGCTAAACTCACCTACATCTACTCACCACCATGGCCCCAACTCTCACAACTAATTTCACACACATGTTACTTTTAACTACCGCAATAGCCTCACTGACCATACCTTATTCTCTCACTTTCTTTGAAAATCTTACTCTACTTGAACAAAATCAACATTTCCAACAAACTTTATCATCTTCTTTCATCTTCACCCTTAACCACAGTAACATCACCTCTACCTCAAATTATATACTACCAAAATATCACAGAACAACTCATGTGACGTACTTCTCTATCAAAAAAATTCTTAACAATTCCCACAAAATCTTTAAATTCCCACATTATCTCCAATATCTCCTCTACTTACATGGGGATATTCATCCAAACCCTGGTCCCAACAATGACAATAACAATAGCCTTGACAATGTAACTTTACCTAAACATTCTATACTAGCTAAAGCACCTAATTCCCTTCTGATAGCCCACCTTAATATTAGAAGTATCAACAATAAAATTTCCCACCTGCACGCACTCCTGGACTTACACTCATTTGATATTATATGTCTTACAGAAACCTGGCTAAAACCTGCTACCCTAGACCAGGAAATTACCCCTCCAGGTTATAGTATCCTTAGATGTGACCGCAAAACCAAAAAAGGTGGAGGCATAGCCATTCTCTATAAATCTAATCTCCAGGTTTCCCTCTTTAATGAACTACCATCATTAGATGCCAAATCTGAAATGTTGTCTACCAAACTCCAAATAAACAACTCCAAATCTATCTACCTAATTTGTATGTATCTTCCCCCTGGTAAAAATACTACTATTCTCGAAAACTTACTTAATTACCTCTCTACCCAACTACCACAGGAGACCATTGTACTGGGTGACTTCAACATAGACTGGCTTACCTGCAATTCCCTGAACCCTACTAACCACTTAAATCTCTTTGGATTCACTCAACTTATAACCACTCCTACTAGAATCCACAAACCTAACAGGAAAGAATCTACTCTTGACTGGGTCCTTATTAATAACCACCCTAGCAATTATACTCCAGGAACCCTTCCCGACAATATCAGTGACCATATGCTCACTTACATAATCAGACAAAAACCTCATATCCCAACTACAAATAAACTCAAAACTTCCCGCTAACAAAATTCTTTAACCCAGATAGTTTCCTTAACGAATTGCAAGCATGTGATTGGTCTCCACTGACCCATCTTGAACTTGATGAGGCTGTGACCTACTTCAACACTAACTTTCTTCAAATACTAGACTACCATGCACCTTACCACTCCACTAGAATACAAAACAAATCTGCCCCATGGCTTACTAAACAAACTAAGCAAAAATGCTCCTTAGAAACAAAATATGGGCTAAATGGAGGGCTACCAAATGCCCATCTGATCACCTCCTCTTTAAACAATTAAGAAATGCCACCAAGAAGGACACTCTTAGAGACAAAAAAGACTTCTACCTTCACCTCCAACAATCCACTCAACAAACTCCACAAACATTTTGGTCAGGGTTAAACAAACTTCTTCAGCCAGGTCACTCTACTACTCCTGCCCCATTAGGTTTCAACCATAATAATTCCAACCTGATCCCTGATGCCTTTAATAACTACTTTACAGAAGCCATTCAATCCCTTGCCAATTCTCTTCCTCCACCTACTGCCTTCCCACCTAATACCTCCAAGACTTCACCTCCTACCTTTCATATACACCCTGTTCCTACATCTCTTATCTACAAGCTACTTAAAAAACTGAAACCTTGCACCCCTTCTGCCGACCATCTCCCATCTGAATACCTACAAATTGCAGCAAAAGCTATAGACTACCCCATATCTATCCTTATTAACAGAACTATCTCTGAAGGCAAAATCCCTACCATATGGAAAGTATCCCACATCATCCCTCTACATAAAGGTGGATCTTCTATAGAGCTTTCTAACTATAGACCTATTGCCTTACTCTCCCCATTAGCCAAAATAATGGAAAAATGTATTCACAAACAACTACTCAACCACTTATTACAAAATAATCTACTAGCCAACTGCCAACATGGCTTTAGACCATTCCACAGCACAACAACTGCCCTTCTATCCTTCACTGACTCTATAAATAAAAATCGTAACATTAACTCCTTTTCCTCTGCGCTATTTATAAACCTGTCAAAAGCCTTTGATATGGTTAACAATAACTTACTTCTACATAAACTAAAGCATCATTCTCTTGATCCACTAGCATTACAATGGCTTAGTTGTTATCTTCTAAACAGACAGCAAGCAGTACTTTGGGACAACAAACTGTCTTCATTACTTCCAGTAAATATTGGAGTCCCACAAGGCTCTATCTTAGGTCCCCTTCTTTTTTCCATATTTATCAACGACCTCCATATGAACATACCTCTAGCCACCTGCATCCAATATGCAGATGACTCAACCTTAATCTGTACTGCTAAGAACATAGCCTCCCTCCAGTCCCTAACCCAAACTGTTTTCCAAAATGTAGAAAACTGGTTTATGCAACATTGCCTCCTGCTTAATCCCAAAAAAACAAAACTACTGCTTTTTACTCTATCTCATAAATCACCCACTCCATTCTTCTCTATTACCTCTAACAATGCTACAAACATAACCCCTGATACTACCACCCGCCTACTAGGTGTTACAATTGATAACCGTCTTAACTATGATGACCATATTAACTCCACCATAAAGACTGTTAACAAAAAACTTGGAACCCTCTATAGAATTAAACCCTTCCTTATCCCCACAGCCAGGAAAACTATTGCCCAAACCCACCTCATTTCTACCCTTTTCTATGCCTCAGCTATTTATACAAACCTATCTAAAAATAATATCTCAAAACTTTCTACCTGTTATAATAGCATAGCTAGATTTATCACAAGCTCTCCATTTCAAACTCACCATTGCCTTAACCTTAAACAACTTGGATGGCTAGAATTGCAGAACCATATACTCTGTCAACAGTTACTTATCACTCAAAAGATCCTACACCACCCCAATAACACCCCTATCCTCACTAATCTGATTACACCATATAAAAACCTAGCTACACTACGTTCTGCTAATAAACTCCTGGTCTCATCAGTTAAATCTAACAACAAAGCTGGTGACTCACTTTTCTCAAACACTATAGGTAAAAACTGGAATCAGCTCCCTCCTGAACTTTCTGCTCTAGCCTCTACTTCTCTATTCAAAAAGCATATTAAAGAACATCTTAAAACTCAGTGGCTTTGTCCTTGTGCTAACCCAGACTGAAACTTTTCCCCTCCTGCTCATACCCTTCCCCTCTCCCCTAACCTATACCTCCAAATCTACTGATTTCTCTTTTTTTCCTCATAGTAATAGGATAAATGTAACAACCTGACTCTCTTTGCCCATACCCAGCTTGTGCTTAGTGTACTTGTTATTTTTTACTTAGTTTAATCTTTTAACATAATGTCTTTAGTCAATTGTACCTCTGTACTGTTATTATACATGTCTTTGTTATATATTGTTAACTTTGCTAGTGTTCATGCTTGGAGCTTTTCTCCCCGGGCCTCTACTGAAAATGGACATTTATCCAGTTAGACTAGCCCGGTCAACAAATGTAAAATAAAATAAATAAAATAAATAAATAGAGTTGAAGAAGAATGGCAGCGCCTAAAAACAGCATGTGTTATGACTACAGAAAATATATGTGGCCAAGCCAGGCATGGAAATGAGGTACATCAGGAAAGCTGGTGGTGGAATGCAGAAGTCCACAAAGTCATCAAAAGAAAGAAGGAGTGCAGGAAAAATGGGAGATAGAAAAGACTGACCAGGCTAGGAAGGACTACTGGTTGGCTAACAAAGAAGCTAAGAAAGAAGTTGCAATAGCGAAGAATAGGGTATCAGTGGCACTGTACCATCTTCTGGAAAGTGACTCAGTAAGGGGCACAAAGAAACCATATCAGGTCGCAAGGCAAAGACAGAAAGATAAAGAAGATAGTCAGACACCCTTCATAAGGGATGCCAGCAACAACTTGCTCACCAGTCCAGAGGACATCAAAGGCAGATGGAAGTAGTATTTCCAGCAGCTTCTGAATGAAGAAAACCCCACAGAAGCTGTACTGCCCCAGAAACAGCCTACGATGAGAGAAGAAGAGAAGGCCACCATAGAAGAAGTAAGATCAGCACTAAGGAAGATGAAGTCAGGGAAAGCAGAAGGCTCAGATGAGGTCACATCAGATATGATAAAGATGCTAGGTGAGATAGGGGAGAAATGGCTCCTGAGGGTACTAATCGCAGTGTGGAGAGAAAGGTGTATCCCAGATGACTGGAGAATAAGCATACTCATGCCAGTGTATAAGAACAAAGCAGATTTCCACAACTGTGGGCAGTACAGAGGCATCAAACTCCTAACACATTGCATGAAAGTTCTGAAGAGGGTGATTGATAAACGGATACGCAGAGTAGTAGAATGTAAGATGGGAGATGAGCAGTTTGGATTCAGATCAGGATGCAGCACTACTGACCTCATGTTTGCATTGAGAGAGATTATGGAGAAGAAGCTAGAGATGAGGAGAGAGTCTAACTGGGCATTTCTAGACTTGGAGAAAGCATATGATAAGGCCCCAAGAAACCTGATCTGGTAAGTACTGTGGTGGTTTGAAGTCCCACAAACATTGGTAGAATTAGTGCAGGCTATGTACAAGGACCCAATGACTCAAGTAGGAACAGTGTTCAGTCTCACAGAGGGGTTTGCAGTGGGAGTGGGTGCACGTCAGGTTCAGCTCTGAGCCTACTGCTGTTCATACTGGTGATGGACTACTTTAGCAAACAGGTTGGAGGGAGCAGATCAACAAAGCTGCTGTATGCAGATGATGTGGCAGTACAGGCAGACTCTGAGCTAGAACTTCAGCAAAGGATAGGAGAATGGAATGCAAATCTGAAGACACATGGGGTGAAACTAAGCACAGATAAGATGGTGGTAATGGCAGCTAATTGGGGAAATGAGAAGACACTGAGAATAGAGATAGAAAGGAAGATATTGGAACAGGTAAATAGTTCAAGTATCTGGGAGGGGTAGTTGAGGAGAAGGGTAGTCTGAATGAAGAGGTCAAAGCTAGAATCAGAGGGGCTGCAGCCAACAGGTATAGAGTATCAGGTGTAGTCTATGACAGAAGAATGCCAAAGAAGCTGAAAAGTAAGGTGTACAAGACAGTGGTGCAACCAGTACTACTGTATGGTACAGAAACCTGGGCAGTAAAGGCAAAACAGTTGAAGAAGCTAGAGGTGATGGAAATTAAGTGCCTGAGAAATGTGGTAGAATGCACATTGTGGGACAGATGAAGATCTGAGGTCATAAGAACAGAAGCCAAAGTAGCTCCAATTGCAGAAAAGATCAAAGAGAACATATTATGGTAGTTTGGGCACATGTGTAGAAAAGCAGAAGACAATCTGATGAGGAAGATTTGGGACAGACAGGAAGAAGGTAAAAGGAAGTGAGGATGTCCAGCAAAGAGGTGGATGGATCGTGTGAAAGAAGATCTGCAACAATCAGGCATGAGTGCTGAAGAAGGCAGGAGTGTGGCACTGAATCAATAGAGTTGGTGACAGTTAACATGATACCCCGACCTCATGTAGAAAAATGGGAAAAGGGGGGGGGGCTGATGATGATGATGATGAACTGAAATGGCACTGGAGGCAAAGCTCTCATATACAAGCTTTCATAATAATATCCAGGCTGTCAGAAATGCACATGCTACAGCCTCAGCACATAGTATGCACATCACACATAGACCAACTTATGTTGAAGCACTTAAATGCAAACTTTCCAAATTCCAAAGACCTCTTAGACATTTCACCAGTAATGATTATCCTCAGCAAACTAAAAATCACTCATAAGCAACAAAACCCATCACTTCACATACAGCCACACCCAGTGGAACCTCAACTACCCAGCCCATAAAGCAAGCTAACACACTACCCAAGACTAATCATAGGGGACTCCATTGAAAGACATACCAGTGCTCTGCTATGTGTCACAGGTTGGTATTGAGCAACATTCTATCTTCACCAAGACTGATACCATAATATGAACAAAAGATGATTGCCTTTACTAATTGGCTTAGCTTCTGGTATAATATTAAGGGGGTGCAATATTTATTAGCATTGAAGGATGCTCATAGGTAAATATTAAGCTATCAGAGTGCAGACTATTGTAAGCCTAGCCAATAATCAGAAGTCAGAATCAAACCTTGTATACTATATCTGTGAAGTAAAGGCCTTAGCCATCACATCAAACCCTCAACAGCCCACACTGCTTTCCCAAGGATGGTCTGCACCTGTGCAACTCGTCTTTCTAATATTGTCTAAGACATTGTCTTCCCCCATAGAGACTTTATTAGGCAATGTCAAACTGACAAATGTTTCAACACAGCAAAATAAACCCATGGGAATCTAAAGGTGTTACTGCACAATGCCAGTAGTTAAAAAAAACACCACTGCCTCCAAGCTCTCATCACCTTGGAAAATACAGACATCTGTGCAGTTACTGAGACATGGTGTAAAGCTGCAGAGACTACAGCAGCAATGCAAGGATGCAGTGCCTTCCACACATTTAGATCAGCAACTACACAGGCAGGGACTACAGCTGGAGGTGTCTCAATCTACATTAATAACAAGCATACCTCAAGGCTGGATAAGCAGTATGATGCACTGCAATTTTTCCAAGTTCAAATTACCATAGATAGGGTCCTGTACTTTATCCTAGCAAACTAAAGATCTCCCACCATGACTCACAATATCCATAGCTCATGCTTAAACCTGCTGGAGATATCACCATTCAATGTAATACCATATTCTTGGGCAATTTTAATTACTCTTTTAAAGACTGGGAATCCTAAAGGATACCTAACTTGCAGGCCCAGAGATTTCTGGATTTTGTAAATACAAATGTCCTGGACCAGATAGTCCATATGTCCACAGGGGTACAAATAGATATTGTACCTGGTACTCATAAATATGGTATCATGCTGCACCTCCTCAGTGTAGTGTCCTCTTTGGTAAGGTCAGGCAACAAGGCTGTCTCCTTTGAAATAAAAATAACTCCTGTAAACCCAGTAAACCCTGTAACAGTTAGGAATTATTCCAAGGCAAACTACTTATTATTAAGCAATAGCCTATCAAACTTTCACTTCCATCTGAACCCAGATAACACAGCTGCCTGTTCTGAGTTGTTCACAGAAACACTGTACAACCATCTTGATAATTACATATAATCTGCTGTGCCTACCAGAAATAAGCTCAAAATAAACTAAAAAAAACAAACCATCCTGGTAGAATCCAAAATTAAATAGGTTATATGACAAAAGGAAAAAAGTTTTAGCTAAAATTAGGAAGGACAATGCCAAACAAGATAGATACCCTCTCATCAAGCTGAACAGACAGATAGATGAGATAATTAACTCTATCAAATCAAATTTTGAGGTGAAGATAACCTCCCAGACAAAGGATAACCATAAGGCCTTCTTTAGTTGTGTCCAAAACCCCAAAGACAGCACATAGTGTGAGGAACAGTTTGTAAATGGTGCCATGTTAACAGAGCCAGGGATATAGCAAATTTATTGGCTGACAAATTCAGCTGAATTTTAACTCCCCTCCTCTAAGCCTCCCCTGGTCTGTCTTTTCAGTCTCCCACTTTTTCCTTCACTTCTTTCTCTTGATGACTTCCTGGACTTCTGCATTTCACCACTAGCTATCCTTATGTACCTTATTTCCATAACTGTCTCACCACATATCTGTTCTTTAGTCTTAACACACAATGTTTTGAGACACTGCCATTCTTCTTCAACTCCACCTATGTACTCCTCTTCTTGGGGAGCTAGAGCCCTAAGTAGTGAACAATGTTTTTGCACTGCCATTTACCACAAAATGAAAAAAAAGGAAAAGTAAATAATGTGAATAACTGCAAAGTGTTCTCTAAACAGGATTTGAACAATGCTTTATGTGCCTTATTTCTCTTGATTCACTTCAGCTGCAGCTTGAACCACAGAATTTGACATCTGTTAAGTGCATTTACTGAAGTATCTGATCTCCCCATTACGGGGGGCCATGCAATGATGCCAGACCTGTTTGATCTGTCTAATGAAGCCTAAACTAAATTTTTCACTTTTCTCCTTAGATAGTGATCCCTGTTTGGATGTTGCCAAGCACATATCAAATGCAATAGATATTAAAATAGAAATATATGATAGAGAAAAATACAAAAAGTAAACTAAATGCAATGCATAGGTATATGTAGCAATGACCAGAGCAAGAAGTGCATTTAACTGAAAAAAAATCTTCATTCTCACATCTCCTTGCAACATCAGACATTTACTTTGTGAAACACATTATCAGACTTGTAGTCAATGACAAATACTGTGAAAGTGGACAAACTAATGATCACATGTTATTAGCAACAGTGACAACAGTTGTATTTTAAACAACGACACAATGGCATCACAAAATGTGATCAAATATGCATTCAGACAACCCTCTGTAAAAGCATCATGTAAGGGGATTTGAACCATGCATCAGATATCATTTATCTATAAGCTCATTGCACTTACACGTTGTGCCACAGAGAACGATGCCTATCAGGTATATTTTTCCCTTAGTACTATCCAGAGTATTGGTAGCCAGGCAATGCCACTGGCCTGGCTTGTACTACTGATGGCAGACTAAACTAAATTTGTAACTTTTTTCTTAAGTTGGGAAAGTGATTTTCACACTGCCAAGTGGCACATGAATGCAGAAGGCAATATCTAGCAGAAGCATTCAAACAGCTTTTGAGGAATAACAACTTGAAACCACATGCAATGAATCACAATGTATATGTAACAATAAGCACAGCTAGTAATGAATTGCAGGGATACATTCAGCCATCTCAGATCTCATTGGCACAACAGCAGTATCATGCATGTCACACAATATGAAGACTTTAGCTAATGTCATGGCTATGAAGAAGGGCAGAGGGACCAGCAGAAATGCCTTCATTGTTCACACGGCACACACAGTGCATATTTAATCACAAAGACATATATTAGCAAGGTGATAAAGAGTTTAGATGTAATGGTAATATGACATTTTATCAAGTAACAGTGAATATGCAACAGAAACAAGTTATGAAAGTTATCCTTTCATAAGAGAGCAGGTGTTTTTTTTTCTATATGTGTGCAATCTATAACAGCAACACTTCAAGGAATTGTGCTATTGCATATAATTCCTGCATAGTTTTTACTCTCTGCTGTGGGGTTTGTAAGGTTGCCACCCATCCTGTTGTCAGTGGGACACTCACGGGTTGAGCTGCCTCATCCTGTTGCCTGCTGTGCAAAGCAGTGGGACTTGAAAAGTCCCACTTTTCAATCCCACTGAATTGCAGTGGAAAAGCCACAATTACTTCCAACTTTTCCACGGCAATTCAGTTACGTCACCAACCCAGACCTGCAGGCAAAGCTGCTGTCTGTTAGGTCCGGCTGCTTTAATTTGTACAACAATTGGCTGCAATTCATGAAAGGGTGGGGATGGGGGCAGAAAGAGCCCTGCAGAGATTGCAGCTGTAGGAGCGCTTTGTTTTAAGCACTTCTACAGCCGCTAAAAAATGACTGAGATTTGTTTTTTTTGTTTTTCTTCTAATGGTCCATCCATCCATCCATCCATCCATCCATCCATCCATCCATCCATCCATCCAGCCATCCATTCATCCAGCCAGTCAGCCATCCATTCATCCAGCCAGCCAGCGATCCATTCATCCAACCAGCCAGCCAGCCATCCATTCATTCATCCAGCCAGCCATCCATTCATTCATCCAGCCAGCCAGCCATCAATCCATTCATGCAGCCAGGCATCCATTCATGCAGCCATCCATCCAACCAGCCAGCCATCCATCCATCCATCCATTCATTCAGCCAGCCATCCATTCATGCAGCCAGCCATCCATCCAGCCAGGCATCCATTCATTCAGCCATCCATCCATAAAGCCATCCATCCAGTCATTCATCCATCCAGCTGCTACTCCCACCAACCAGCTAGCCACTCCAGCAGCCAGCCTGCCAGTCAGCTAGCCATTCCAGCAGCCGGCCAGCCAGCCACTCCAGCATCCAGTCAACCAGCCACTCCAGCAGCCAGCTAGTCAGTTAGCTAGCCACTCCAGCAGCCATCCATCGTACCCATAACAGCATCTCCTTCACCGCTCCTGTGGTGACATCATGGTAGAGGGTGTGGCCAGTGTCATATTGGCCACACCTCCATGCCCCACTTTGGCCCACTTAAAAGGTGGCAACCCTAGGGGTTCATGGGAAACAAATATGTTCCCATGCTTGTAGTAGCAGTAGTGCATTTAAAAATTAAGGTAATATTCTGGAGGCTGATGCCTGTGGGAGGAGCCACTGGAAACTAGAGACATAGAGGGATATGGCATGAAATGCTAATGTCTGGCCTTAACTGCAACATTCATTGATTGCCTAGGGCAGAGAAAGGAGACAACAGGGACATTCAGATAAATTAATTGCTATGTTAAATTGTTAATCGCTATGTAATCCAATGTAACTACTGTCTGTTTATTTTAACTGTGTTTAGCTTTTCTCCCCGGGCCTCCGCTGAAAATGGACCTACATCCAGTCGGACACTCCCGGTCAACAAATGTAAATAAATAAATAAAAGTAAATAAATAAATAAAAATGTAGAGCCAGGTATGGGGTCTATGGTGTGTGTGTGTGTGTGTGTGTGTGTGTGTGTGTGTGTGTGTGTGTGTGTGTGTGTGTGTGCGTGTGTGTGTGCTTGTGTGCGTGTCTGCATGTGAGCGTGTGCGCATGTGCGTGTGTGTGTGCGTGTGTGTGTGTGTGTGTGTGTGTGTGTGTGTGTGTGTGTGTGTGTGTGTGTGTGTGTTTGAATGTGTGTATTTCTAATTCTGGGAGAGTGACAGAGAGGGGAAGAATGTCTGTACCTACACAGTGCAGATGCTACAGTTAACTACCACAGGAAGTGCTGATCTGCACTTCACTTTAGTTAACTGAGATTCACAAACATGGAAATTAGCCAGTAAAGAGGGTTTTCCATACAGTGGCTAACATATCTATGAAACACAAAATACCTCATTGCATTAATAGGCCCTTTTTGCCATCACCCTCAATGTGACACAGTAGAAATTCAATGAATCCCTGGGTCTATTTTTTAAACGTGTTTATCCCACATTTCTACTGGAAAGGGGAAGAGTTATGTGCAATTTGGCTTTCAAAAATTATGCTAATATGTTGTCCATATTTTTGGCTGGATGCCTTTACTCTTCAAGGCCTTTGTACATATTTTTAATATCTGCAGATTAAGGACTATGCAGAAAACCAGTAATAAGTAGAAAATATAAGGAAACATAAATAGTGCAGGGGATTCTAGTGGAAGTAAGTGGGGTGGTAGTGATGAAAGTGGTGACGGATGGTTGGTATCTTGAAAGTGGTGTAGGAAAGAAGGGTAACAGGTACAAGTGCATTGTCACTGTGACACTTGTGTTTTTAATTTATGCTGAAAATTTTTAGTAATTTGTTTGACTTCTAAGATCTGGAGCTTATCGAGTTCCATGTTTTGGATACTGGTGCATAGTACAGAGAATCTCCAAAATAGTTAAATAATTTAGAAACACAAAGTAGATTGTGAGTTTTTGATCTTAGGTTTCATGTTAGTAGGCAGTTCAGGAGAATATTTGATATTGTTGGGCAATTGTTAGGCTTAAATATTGCATTACGGGTAGTCTTTAGCTGAAGATTAGAAGGTTATGCAATTCTAACCACTGAATTTTTTGTAAGGCGTAGACTGCGGTGGTGCAGCGGTTATCGTTGTCGCCTCACAGCAAGAGGTTCTCCCATTCGATTCTCAGCTGGAGCACCTTCTGTGTGGAATCTGCATGTCCTCCCCACAGTCGAGTGATATTTAAAGACATACAGGTAGGTGTGTGCATGAATGGATGTGCCTTCTTTGAAGGCTGGGTGTCAGGCTGGCACCTCGGCACCGTAAAAATCCACTGCCAATCATTAGCAGACCGGTGTTCCACTGTGGCGACCCCTAACCGGGAAAAGCAGAAAGACATTACTTACACAAGCTAAACTAATTGTGTTTGAGTGAAATAGTTCCCTTTTGTGCCATTTACATATTTAATCAGGTAGGTGCATTAAATGTATTCTGAGACTGTAAGACCACAAATGTTAACTGGAGTATGTTTTCAATACCCTATAGAAGTGCAAAATTACTTGATCATCTCATTCTTAATATTTTCCCACACAATGAGTCTAAAGAGAATGCAATATTAATTTAAACTATTGTTTTCTTGCTATGTTTTGCATAATTAAAAACTGTTTGAAAATTGTGATAAGCAGTTGTTATAATAAACTGGCAGAAGAAATACAAATGGCTAGCCGAACAAGAAGGATCAATGTATAAAGCACGCTCAGTGAGGGTGAGGGGAAGCGTAAACAAATCACATACTAGGAGGACCATATAATGAAGAGGTGTTTGCAGTTAGTGTGCATACAGAAATACAGATGAGAAGGAACAGACATAAGGAATGTATTTGTATCCTCATCACAGCCACAACTACTTGTAGCATATGTGTTCATATGGATGTGACACAAGTGATCTACATGGGCACTATATAAGTTTCATATGTGCAACATCACAGTTCCTTTTATAAATATGCTGACATTTCTATATATGAACTTAAGCTGCCATGTTACAAACTAATGCATGGCCAAAGCAAATGGACACGGAGATCTGGTGGACAATGATCTGTTGGCCAGAGAGAGCCGGGATACCCCAGTATGATGTATATAGTTGCAGTGCTGTCAGTAATCCCTGTGACAGTTGTCAAGAAGCACCAAACCTTATTTATACAGATGGTGGAAGCATTTAGCTCCTGTTCCTCTATTATCCTCAGCATGACTTGTATCAGCTGCAGGCTAAGACCACTATCCCAGTGAAGGCTTCCTCCACCAAAGTTCACAGCTCATGCCAAACACCGGAGCATGCCTACATGGGCCATAGGCTCTCCTAAGGCAATCCTACCCTATGGATTGGCATTCTACAAGGCTGATGGTCCATTCAGTGAGACACTACATACACACTTCTGTGCCTCACTCTTCCTGGGATGTCTAATCATGGGTTATGCATCTCTAAGACAAAAGAATGACATTGGACATAAAGGGAAATATCCAGAGATATACCATACCCAGAGCTATGGTCCATGATTTGTATACTCTTGTGAGTTGTTGGTAAATTACCTACTGGGGAAAAAGCTCTCTCTGCCTACAAGAAAAGAAATAAGACAACCATGAGTATGCAAAGCAATATAAAAACGATCTCCTTCAGGGATAGCCAGTTCAAATGCATTAGCGATATTTAGATTTCCTGCACTATGGACACAACTATGTGGCACACTTGGATTTCAATAAAAATATACAACATACACAATGCATACATGCATTCACCTGCTTCCCATGCCCACACATTCATATCATTATGCTCCCCAAATCAATCATTCAATCATGGTGACTAATGCACATTGCAGTCATATACTATAGGCCATATCTGCTTCCTTGACACCATAGCCATATATAAAAAGATACCCAGAGATAGTACACTTGCTACCCATATCCTATTTATATCTCAATGTACAGAGATTTGCATATATAAGCATGTGGCACCCAGAATGCCCAAGATACAACATAGCAAAGTGCCAAATCAGGGGTGTACTTTCACCCTAAAATATATATCCTTGAGCAGCTATACATATATGTTACACCACTAATTTCCCTGTATTCAGTGCAGTATATAAAAAATGACGTGCATGATACACACTGGCCTATATATTCATAGGTTCCTACATATATACATGTCATGCAACCTCAAAGACCACTAAGAATCCTCAACAGTTAAGTCCAATATACTAGCAGTAATTTAAGAACCCTAGTCAAAGAATACCAAATGACATACCCCAGGAGTGAACTTACAATTATCTATCCACTCATCCTGATTAGCTTTAAAGGTAGCCAATATGTTGCTTTGTATGACAAGACATTTATTCCATAAACAGGAAACACTAGATTAATAATCTATCATGTAAGCAGGTTCTATTTATGTGCCAATGAGGGTTAATAGGTTCATAGTTTCATAGGTTGTCACTAGGCTAATGGCCACTAGGGCTCTTGCAAGCTTAGTCATGTACCCTAAACCATTTGGGTCCTCGGTTATCATGGGCATCTATACGGGAGGGGGGTGGCACATTAGCAGAGAGGTAACTAAGGATTTGTGGGGGGGTGTTAGGATAAAGGTTTTCCTATTGATGGCCTCTGTCCATAAGGGACATGGGGGCCAGATTAGGAATAAACGTATAGGTTCATAGGTTGGTACTGGGCTATCTGCCCGAAGGCATATATTAACCCAGCCACATTGTGCGGTATTCACCGCCCCTTTAGTAGTTCCCTAGACCCTTGTACTAGCAGTTAGTACCCTTGGCCCCTATCTAGTAGTGCTGTTAGTGTGATCTCTGGTGTGAACTTTCTGTTACCCATCCACTCATCAAGGTTCCTCTTGAAGAGTGATAGTGAGGGGCTCTGTCTTATGTAGATCGGGACCCTTTTCCATAGTAAGGGAAGTCTCTGTGAAGGGAATCTATCCCTCCAGCATGTTCTATTCATTGTTGTGTTGAGGTTTATATCCCTAGAGTGTGTAACTTGAGTAGTTTTGGTTTTGCTATGATTTCTCTTCCAGTTGTCAAAGTTTTGTTTGAATAGGATCAGGGTTGAACTTGGTTTTACATGGATGAGAAGCTTATTCCATAGTGTGGGGATCCTTTGGCACACATATCTGTCCCTCTAGCATGTTCTATTTATGTCACAAGTGAAGTTCAGATCGCTGGATCTAGTGTCTCTGGCACTGTTTTGCACATGTGCAACAGATGCTACAGGGCTGGGTTTGAGGAAGCCCTGTAATCCAGGCAAAGTCCCTCTTTGCAGCCTGTATGAAACTGAAAACAGTGACAGATCCTTCAGGTGATCAGTGTAAGACATGGCATTCATACCTTGAGTTCTTCTGGTGAGAAACCTTTCTGTAGACATTCCAACAGTTGCAAGTATCTGGTTAGATACATGCCAAAGGGGGTATTGTATTCAATGACAGGTCTGATAAGGGCCATGTAGAGTGGTAGTATAACTTCTTTGGATCTGTTAAGAAATGAGCTTGTCTTACTTTAATTCTTTGTTGACAAGTAAATCATTATAGGTAAATACTAGGCTAAGTGCCATGAAGTGCCATTTTAATCCTAGCCAATGGCACAAGGTCAGAATTAAACCCTGTACTTTGTGCTTATGAAGCAAAGGCCTTAACCATTATGCAAAATGCATCATACCTGTCCTTGGTGTGGGAGTTCATACTGCTGCCAGTCATACATAGGTACAGTAGATCAAGCAGAATACAGTTTTTCGTGGTGTGGAAGGCAAGGCAGATCACTGTAAAGGAAGGAAGGAGCTTGTATGAGGTGGAGTATAGTGACAGAATACATACTATATCAACATAGCCTAGGGAGTATAGTCCATTGATTGCCTTCTTTTGGAATCACTCTGGCCTTTCTAGTTTTCTAAGATGCTTAGAGGGGTACAACATACTGAATGAGGTGAGTATTGTATGATGGGTCTGATGATGTACCGTTATGGTACCGTGACTAGGCATATGATGAAAATGCATTATGACTATTGTGTTACTGTATGTTATTTCTGTTTATGTTAATATGTTTTAGGATGATACTGTCTATGATTACTGTCTAAACTTTATGCTGTTACCATTATACTACATGTACTGTGACGTTCTATATGTGTATGTTATCTTTTTGGAGCTTTTCTCCTCGGGTCTCCACTGAAAAAGGGCATCTGCCCAGTTGGACTAACCCAGTCAATAAATGTGAAATAAATAAATAAATGAGCAGAGTATAGAGAGAAATTGTAACTTCCTTATTTTTTACAGAATATGGTTTTCTTAATTAGGTGTGCCAGGTGAAAGGCTTTCCTGGCTACGGATAGCACAAAGTGGTCAAAGGACATTTAGTTGTCAACAAAGGTATCTGGACTGCTGATGACTGGAATCTCCTGGAACAGGGTTCAGCATTAACACAAGTAGAGTTACCTTTTGTGAAAGCAGATGGAAGGCTTGCTGTGGTAATAATACCACCTTTACTTAGTTTCTATGTTTGAGAACACTGTTTAGTTGTTTTCCATTTTCCTTGCACTTAAAGTGCCATGCAACTTTATGCAAAAATGCTTAAAGGTTGTATTGAGCAAGGAAATATCTTTCGTTGAACTGAATTTTTCTCTTAGGTAAGTCTACTCTGCATAAAGTGGAAGATGGAGCACATTTGTTTTAATTTTCTTATCTCTGAGTTTGTGGATCTGGAAGCAGAACCCCCACTTTGGATCCTAGTAAAATGATGATGTTTCTGTTTGGGTGATGTTTCATAAGGTGACATTTTCTGTTGATTTTTTTTTTCATTTTAAACAAATATTTTATTGTATTTTAAGTATAACAGAGTAGGGTTCAACATTCTGTCATGACCCCATAGACATAAAAATGAAAAGTTACAATGTTTGAACATATGCATATTGTCCTATGTGTCATACTTGCAGATACCGTCTGTAATAACTAATATTCAGTGTTCATTCTGAAAATGGCAAGTGAATCAAATTATATAATATGATGTAAAAAAGAAACCTGCAGAGAAAATCTATTAGAAAATGATCATATTCATAATATGTAGTAGCTATTCACAAACACACGATAATTTATCATTTGGGAAACAATGCCATTCTATCTAACTATATCTGTTATAAGTGATGGGGTATCAAAAATGATTATGTAAGCCTCTGTACAGTTTCATGTTAACAAATTATAGATACATGTAGAAATGGAAACAAAGCAAAGAAATAAAATTAAATGTCTACCTTCCAAACTGTTCTGTCAAAACCTACCTAAACATAACCTCAGAGGTTCTCACATTCCAAAATATACAAGAAACAGCAGCTTTAAACAGCCATTTTTTTACCATTTTATTAAGAATTGTACTTAACAAATACATACTATTATATCTTACATCAGTCATAAACAGAATATCCAAACTTCAATGTAAAATGTACAAAAAACAATACAAGCTCCAACACCATGGACAAAAAGGCCTTTCAAAAGTCAAAAAGCACAATACCAGCAAACAATTAAATACATCACTGCATTAAAAAATCCACCAATAAAAATGTGATTTATACACCTAAGGAGTTGTATAGTTGTAGTACAGAAGGGGTAGTATATGCCCTGAAGTGCCCATGTAATCTTTTTTTACATAGGAGAAACAAAAAGAACATTTAGAACTAGGCTTTTAGAACATCTGAGGGACATAACAAACCAAAGGGTGGAAAATTTGGTTGTCATGCACTTTTCTTTGTGCCATAATGGGAATGAAAAACTTCTTCAGGGTACCACATTAGAAAAGGCAAAAGTTTTTATGGCTAGTGACTTAAAAAAAACAGAAGCTACTTTTTAAAGAGAGTTTATTTATTTTGAAATATGGTACCCTGACCCCTAATGGCCTAAATTTAAAATGCAATTGGAAAGTGTTTCAACAAAGTAAATGGTTCTTGAACTGTATTGTTTTATTTTACTTGATTTTTTTATTTGATTGTTTAATTGAATCATTTTTATTGGTGGATTTTTTTAATGCAGTGATGTATTTAATTGTTTGCTGGCGTTGTGCTTTTTGAGTATTGAAAGGCCTTTTTGGCCGAGACACTGGAGCTTGTATTGGTTTTTGTACATTTTACATTAAAGTATGGGTCTCGTCTACTGGCCTTGGTCATTATTTAATACCTTTTTGCATGTGCCATTTTGTGATAAACATAATATCCATACAGTACTTATGTAATGCTAAAGAACACTATATCAATATAAAGCTTTCTTTTGCACCCCCATATTTCCCACTTACAAAACTGTTTTCTCCTAATAAAGTTAACACCTGCCATTTCCAATCCAATTGGTAACGCAATAGTTAGACACTTTACCCGCATTTTGTTAATCCAGTTCCATAACCATCTAAATCTGACTATCTCTAATAATTTCCTAATGACTATAAGGTTCTTCTTCTGAATATCAACTTGATTCACCTGCAATGTCTGCTTCCAAGGTTGTTATCTCCATTTTTTCTTCAAAAGGCCAAAATATAAAGGACCTGCAGGGTAAAAAGGCTGATCAGGTCCAACTCAACCTCAGTCCCATGAATATACAGTTACCATGATGCTAACAAACTACCACTATACTCCATTATTTCACTACCTTGTTCTAGATTATTTAACTTCAGCACATGCTCATCACATAATGTTAGAGATGGTGGTTGTACCCTCCATAATCACCAATAGTTATTTGACTCCATTAGTTCTTCTCATTTATCTCTGAATTGGGTTTTATACTATCTATGCAATAATCTCACCTTCATATTCCACTCTGGTACCACCCCCTTAAGTTTCCCACAGTCTTCCTATGCTTCTTCCCAGACATGACTCTTTAACCATCTCCAAGTCCTCAGTACTCCTTATTCCATGCAAGCCAGTCCAGCTTTCCCAGTTTTCTCTCCTTGCTAAGACATGATTTATGTTAACCAGTCTTCATTTTCTCTTCACAATTCTGTAATTTTAAGGGATACTCCTGTTTTCATCTGCCTTCTAAATTTTCCTGCATCCTCAACTCAATCCATCCTTCAACTGCCTTATTCACTTGTCAAAACTTTAGTCATTCTCCTAGCCTAGGAACAAAGCAATTTTGTACCATCTAAAAATCATTAACTCTACAGTCACCCCTTTCTGATATACATCACACAAATTCCAAATACAGGTTGCTCTCCAATCTCCCCACCTAGGACATTTCAATTTAGTATAATCCTTTCATTTTCTCAAAATGTTTCCCTTTCATCTGTCTTCTGTTACCGACCTTCTAGCTTATATCAGTGTTTAAAACTCTCCTCTTCCATCAGCTTACTGTAACAGGCCTTCTCACTTCCTTAGTCTTCTTTTCCCATCCAGCCTACTCCACTCCATATGCTCATGTATCAACTGTTCACAATTAGCAGACACAATGTAATAATGCACAAAGTCTGGTTGACCCAAACCTCCACGTTTTTATCTCTCTCCTCACACTCTGCCTTTCCTAATCTATGGACTCTTTCTCCCTCACATAAACATGTCACATGACATTTGCACTTTCACATCCAGTAATCTTTTATGTCACAGCAAAAAATGTCTTATCTAGCAAAACAAAGACAGGTGAAGTCATCATCCTAAGTTCTTCTATACTTCCTAACAAGATGAGAACCTTATCATCAATCTGTTCAACAACATTTCAACCTTTTCTATTAGCTCCAGAATGTCTTAAACCGCTATCAATGCATTCATTCATTCAGTTCTAAATAATAGCCTCTTCTGCTACTATTGAGAAGATAACTATCTTTTTATTAAGGCTTCTCTTCCCTGTAGATACAATAACTGATTTATTAAGTGATATTTGATCGCAGAGTCCACCTCAAACTCTTGAAAGTTTTTTAGGATTTCATGCAGATTCATCTTAATATACATTAAGCAACATCAACAAATATCTGAAAAAGATTGCATGAACTTTTATCACTGACCTCCTTACAGTCTGCCTTGACTTCTCTGATGAAATGGTTACCCAGATTAGCTCCTCTCAGTTCTTCCCCTCCATAAAAAATCTCAATGAGCTGCATCACATCCTTTGTAAATATCAGCTAAAATCACTTCACATCCTGCTTGTCTCTCTCTATTTCCACCCAGTCCAGGAACTCTAGCAATTTGTTTCCGAAATCTTTGAACAGTGCTGAACAACCTCCTCTCATAAACCCAACCTGCTTTCCACCAAATTCCTAAACCCCTCTACTAATCTGGCTGTGGAAAGCGTTAGCAGATATTTTGGTCTGCATTCAACAAAGAAATTGGTCTGTAATTTACAACTGTTCCTGCCTTGGACAACAAAACTACAGCTGCTTCTCCCAGGATCTGGGTACTAAAGTAACATATATATGTTCCTGTCTTTCATACCCGATTAGCCTATAATTTTTTGAAAAGTCATCCAGCCTATCGATTCGTCCCTCTTTTAAGATATTGAATCACTGAATTAATTCCCCCATGTTAACAGATCTCCTCAGCATATCTCTTTTATTTTTATTTAACCTGTTGCCTTTTAAATCCTCGTCTGCCAATTCACCCCCACCCTTTCCTTTAATAGTCTTATCTGATGTATACAACTTGCATAGAATTTTGCAAAAACATCTGCCACCCCTGTGCCTGTCTGTAATAGTCCTATCCTACTCATCTATTAAGGCTATCACTGCTGTGTCCTGCTGTTCTGCCTTCAATTTCTGTTAACAGTCCTTACCAGATTCTAATTAATCATCTTCCTGCAAAGCAAAAAAATAAGACAAACTCTGCATATGCCAAAAAGCAGCGGCTTTCCACAATCACTGTCACAAGTTTCAAATGGTAGCCTTGCAGCCAGAGTGAAAATGGAACAGACTCCTGAATAATCTTTAAAATGTTGTTACTATCCAGCTAGCTGACTAACTAACTTACAAACTATACCACATTGTAACAAATAAAGGCAGTAGGCAACAGCCCCATGAGGTGCATACGGATAAGTACAGGCATAGGAAAAGTGGTGTGATTTTTTTTTCTTATTTATATATATAGGTAGGGTATCCTACAAGAGCTCACATGCTATATGTTCATGATACACTTGCTCATTGCCACTTGTTTCAAGAGGCAAGTGCTCAAACTTCCACTAACTCAATCTTCCATAATTACTTAGCACCCATAGCCATACCAGAATCCTAACTCTGACCATAAAACTCCTTTCTTGTTCCCTAACATAAAAGGCTATTCCTGCTCTTTATGCCTAAATCTCCCCTCCTGTTGCCTAATCTTAACACCCTCATCTTGGTCGTTTGCCCGCTGATCTCCTTCTTACTTCTTAACCCTAAAACGTCTTTCCCACTCACTATACCTAAAACGCCCTCATGCTCCTACACCCTAAGACCCTTTTCATGCTCCCTAAACCTAAGATTCCCTTTTCAACATCCAAAAGTTAAACTCTCCCTTCAACTCTCTAAACTGAGAACTCCCTTCCCCACCAGTGCCCTAATCCATGCTCTCACCCTGGCCCACTCCCTCACCATGGTTGTTGGACTTAACTGACTGAAATTCAAATGATTTGCTTGAGTAAACCGAGGTACTGAAAGCAAATTGAATAACAAATTAGATGTATAAGTTAAGTAAATGAAACAATGGAGTCAATGTAAGCTGAAATATCAAATAGATACTAAACATTTAGGCAGGCAGTTCATGCAAACGTTATAACAAAAACAGTTCACAAAATCTTTAAATTTACATAATTTTTATATGAATACATTATTGACACTGCCAAAAAATGGAAAACTTCAAACATGGTTGTGCTGGATAAGTTCTGGGAATGACATAATGTCACATTAAACACAATACATTGTAGGCAGATGACTAAAACAGGCACTCAGTAAATGAAAAGTGTACGGGCTAGGAAAAGTGAACTTAAACTCTTTGGAACCTGTATGAACAGGGGCTGGTGATGTTAGAAATGCAGGTCTAATACATGGAAAGGAAGTAAAACATATAGGTAATAAACTGAAGCAGTCCAAGAATATTGACTGTAAGAGTCAAAGAAACTAGTGACTTCTTCATACTAAAAGTGTGGTTCAGCAGTGAAGTGCTGGACTGAGAAAACAAAAGGCTGAAAGTTTGAATCTTGGGCAATGTAGTGGTTAGCATTGTTGCCTCACAGCAAGAGGTTCTCCGGATCAGTTCTTGGTCGGGGTGTCTTCTCTGTGGAGTCTGCATGTTCTCCCTGTGTTTGTGTAGGTTTCCTCTCATGTTCCAAAAAACATGCATCTGCAGCATTTCTCCCCAGGCCTCTGCTGAAAATGGGCTCTGTCCCAGTTGGACTTTCCTGGTAAATAAATGTTAAATAATAAATACATTTCTGTAAAGTAATCCTTTTCAATCTGTATCATCAGAAGTTAAATGTCTAATGTAAAAGTAACAGTAAAATGACCACCAATATCACCTATAATTATCATTAAAATAGATAAGCAGAAGTCAGCTAAATAGCTAAAAAATCTGTTTTACACAGATTGAATCATCCCAATGAGCAAGGCATATCGATTGCTATCTATATTAAATTATACACGCTGTTCACACTAGATCTTGCTTGTAACCAATGAAGATAAAAAATACTAAGCATTTTCACTTCCACATCAACTAAGAGGTGTAAAAAGATAATTTTAGCTGCAGGTGACCTTATTCTTCTGTGAAGCACAGATTTTTTACCTTCCTGCTCTGGAGTTTTTTAGTGTCAGGAGCTATCTGGATACAAGATGAACCCAGTGAAATTAGCTACTATTACATGATTGTTCAACTCACACTTTAACCTTGCTTGGAATTACACACATTTTCATTTTGTAGGTATTCACCTGAGCTTGATCCTAACAGGCACCTGTAACCTTACCTGGGACCTTATTCAGTGTCTTATCCTAAAGGATCATAGTAGTCGGCAACAGAGATTTAGCAAGCGGCTTGCTATAGTTTGTTTGCTCCCCAGCTTAGAGCTGAATAGTGTATAAAGGGACCAGGCTTGCTCCTGAGGTGAAATGAGACAGCAGAGCCAGATGTTCTTTTTTTCCCCCTCAAATTACAGTTGAGGAACAGAAATCAGGAAGAATATACCTGGCTTGGAGTGCCAGATCATGGGAAGGGACTTTTTTTTTTGCTCCTTACTCTTTAACTCAAAGTTGAGGGGTGGGAGATTGAGAAATGACACCAGGTGCTAAATGAAGCAGGTACAGCTCTGGCTGGCAAGTTTGGAAATCACCAGTAGAGCTCTGTGCAGTGTCATTCAGAATGGACTTTTATCCTAAGATATTTATTTACTTAAGTGCTAGGTTTACAAGTGGGCTGGTCGACAGACCCTTTTTAGCCACGACCTGGGATATAGGGGAACAGTTGTAGTAGCATCATAAATGCAATTATCAAGAAATGCACAGTTTACATCAACTCTGAAAGTGTAGCCATACCTCCCAACCGTCCAGAGTTTTGTAGGATCTCCAGATTTTTGCCTAATATTTTTGGTCTGATCCTCATAAAATTTGTGGTTTTCTGTATTTTTGTGGCAAATCAATGAGGATTGAATTCACTAAATAAAAGCAAGTATTATTTGAGTTTCAGACTTCTTTTCCTTCAGAAAAATGCATGGCAACACAAGACCTTTTATTCTAGGAACTTTTTTAATTTTAAAAGAGCAATATTTAAAATGTGTACCTAAGTTGGGGCTTTGTCCCCCCATTATTTTTGTCTTTGTCCAGAATTTTTGTGCTAAGAGGTTGAGTGCTATGAAATGTACACAATGTCAGTTGAGAAAACTTATTTATAAAAAATATAGTGCATGTTAGAAGGCAAAAATGGAACAATGTGCATGTATAGCATTTAATCAACAAAGGCAGTTGAAAAGAACTTATTTACAATATATACAATACCTGTTAGAAAGCACTTGGTTTAATAAAAACAAAAGCAGGGAGTCAGTACAATATATTTGCAGAAAATTTATTTACAATAATCACAGTTCAAAAGCAGATTTATTTCATAGAAGTTAAA